>NW_027142327.1:200000-405023 GCF_036365525.1 Heterodontus francisci
CTGGCCTGTGCTTCGGTGAGTTTTTATTTTATTTGTTTATTGGATATGGGTGTGGCTGGCTAGGCCAGCATTTATTGCCCATCCCTAATTTCCCTTGAGAAGGTGAGCAGGAGAGAACAGGGATTGCAAAAGGGAGGGTCTGTGTGTGTGAGGATGGATGTTGATGTGAAACCCTCCAGTTTACACTGACACACATCTCATAACCCACTTAGATCAGCAGTCCTGGAGCGAATGCCCCTAATGTCGAACCTTCCCAGCAATGATGTCCAAGTGATTCCGGACACCAACCGGGAAATGGAGAAGGCGGAAAAGAAAGTTCTACAGACCTCCACACAGCGAAACAACGAGGTATCACAAAACTGAGCAGCACGATATTGTATAAAGAGCCCGGATTAGATTCCAGTCTGTAACTCACCCCCGGATATCTGTTATTCTATATATAAACCACCCGAACCCCTCGATTAGATTCCAGTCTGTAACTCACTTCCGGGTATCTGTTATTCTATATATAAACCACCCGAACCCCTCGATTAGATTCCAGTCTGTAACTCACTCCCGGGTATCTGTTATTCTATATATAAACCCCCCGAACCACTCGATTAGATTACAGTCTGTAACTCACTCCCGGGTATCTGTTATTCTATATATAAACCACCCGAACCCCTCGATTAGATTCCAGTCTGTAACTCACTCCCAGGTATCTGTTATTCTATATATAAACCCCCCCCGAACCCCTCGATTAGATTCCAGTTTGTAACTCACTCCCGGGTATCTGTTATTCTATGTATAAACCACCCGAACCCCTCGATTAGATTCCAGTCTGTAACTCACTCCCGGGTACCTGTTATTCTATATATAAACCCCCCCGAACCCCTCGATTAGATTCCAGTCTGTAACTCACTCCCGGGTATCTGTTATTCTATATATAAACCCCCCGAACCCCTCGATTAGATTCCAGCCTGTAACTCACTCCCGGGTATCTGTTATTCTATATATAAACCCCCCGAACCACTCGATTAGATTACAATCTGTAACTCACTCCCGGGTATCTGTTATTCCATATATAAACCACCCGAACCCCTCGATTAGATTCCAGTCTGTAACTCACTCCCGGGTATCTGTTATTCTATATATAAACCCCCCCGAACCCCTCGATTAGATTCCAGTCTGTAACTCACCCCCGGGTATCTGTTATTTTATATATAAACCCCCCCGAACCCCTCGATTAGATTCCAGTCTGTAACTCACTCCCGGGTATCTGTTATTTTATATATAAACCCCCCCGAACCCCTCGATTAGATTCCAGTCTGTAACTCACTCCCGGGTATTTGTTATTCTATATATAAACACCCCGAACCCCTCGATTAGATTCCAGTCTGTAACTCACTCCCGGGTATCTGTTATTCTATATATAAACCACCCGAACCCCTCCATTAGATTCCAGTCTGTAACTCACTCCAGGGTATCTGTTATTCTATATATAAACCACCCGAACCCCTCGATTAGATTCCAGTCTGTAACTCACTCCCGGGTATCTGTTATTCTATATATAAACCCCCCGAACCACTCGATTAGATTCCAGTCTGTAACTCACTCCCGGGTATCTGTTATTCTATATATAAACGCCCCAAACCCCTCGATTAGATACCAGTCTGTAACTCACTCCCGGGTATCTGTTATTCGATACATAAACCACCCGAACCCCTCGATTAGATTCCAGTCTGTAACTCACTCCCGGGTATCTGTTATTCTATATATAAACCACCCGAACCCCTCAATTAGATTCCAGTCTGTAACTCACTCCCGGGTATCTGTTATTCTATATATGAACCCCCCGAACCCCTCAATTAGATTCCAGTCTGTAACTCACTCCCGGGTATCTGTTATTCTATATATAAACCCCCTCGAACCCCTCGATTAGATTCCAGTCTGTAACTCACCCCCGGGTATCTGTTATTCCATATATAAACCCCCCGAACCCCTCGATTAGATTCCAGTCTGTAACTCACTCCCGGGTATCTGTTATTCTATATATAAACCCCCCGAACCCCTCGATTAGATTCCAGTCTGTAACTCACTCCCGGGTATCTGTTATTCCATATATAAACCCCCCGAACCCCTCGATTAGATTCCAATCTGTACCTCACTCCCGGGTATCTGTTATTCTATATATAAAACCCCCAAACCACCTCGATTAGATTCCAGTCTGTAACTCACTCCCAGGTATCTGTTATTCTATATATAAACCCCCCAAACCACCTCGATTAGATTCCAGTCTGTAAATCACTCCCGGGTATCTGTTATTCTATATATAAACCCCCCCCCCGAACCCCTCGATTAGATTCCAGTCTGTAACTCACTCCCGGGTATCTGTTATTCTATATATAAACCACCCGAACCCCTCAATTAGATTCCAGTCTGTAACTCACTCCCGGGTATCTGTTATTCTATATATAAACCCCCTCGAACCCCTCGATTAGATTCCAGTCTGTAACTCACCCCCGGGTATCTGTTATTCCATATATAAACCCCCCGAACCCCTCGATTAGATTCCAGTCTGTAACTCACTCCCGGGTATCTGTTATTCTATATATAAACCCCCCGAACCCCTCGATTAGATTCCAGTCTGTAACTCACTCCCGGGTATCTGTTATTCCATATATAAACCCCCCGAACCCCTCGATTAGATTCCAATCTGTAACTCACTCCCGGGTATCTGTTATTCTATATATAAACCCCCCGATCCCCTCGATTAGATTCCAGTCTGTAACTCACTCCCAGGTATCTGTTATTCTATATATAAACTCCCTGAACCCCTCGATTAGATTCCAGTCTGTAAATCACTCCCGGGTATCTGTTATTCTATATATAAACCCCCCGAACCCCACGATTAGATTCCAGTCTGTAACTCACTCCCAGGTATCTGTTATTCTATATATAAAACCCCCAAACCACCTCGATTAGATTCCAGTCTGTAACTCACTCCCAGGTATCTGTTATTCTATATATAAACCCCCCAAACCACCTCGATTAGATTCCAGTCTGTAAATCACTCCCGGGTATCTGTTATTCTATATATAAACCCCCCCCCCGAACCCCTCGATTAGATTCCAGTCTGTAAATCACTCCCGGGTATCTGTTATTCTATATATAAACCCCCCGAACCCCTCGATTAGATTCCAGTCTGTAAATCACTCCCGGGTATCTGTTATTCTCTATATAAACCTCCCAAAACCCCTCAATTAGATTCCAGTCTGTAACTCATTACCGGGTATCTGTTATTCAAACTATAAACCCCCCGAACCCCTCGATTAGATTCCAGTCTGTAAATCACTCCCGGGTATCTGTTATTCTCTATATAAACCCCCTGAACCCCTCAATTACATTCCAGTCTGTAACTCACTCCCGGGTATCTGTTATTCTATATCTAAACCCCCCGAACCCCTCGATTAGATTCCAGTCTGGAACTCACTCCCGGGTATCTGTTATTCTATATATAAACCTCCCCCCGAACCCTTCGATTAGATTCCAGTCTGTAACTCACTCCCGGGTATCTGTTATTCTATATCTAAACCCTCCGAACCCCTCGATTAGATTCCAGTCTGTAACTCACTCCTGGGTATCTGTTATTCTATATATAAACCCCCCCGAACCCCTCGATTAGATTCCAGTCTGTAACTCACTCCCGGGTATCTGTTATTCTATATATAAACCCCCCCGAACCCCTCGATTAGATTCCAGTCTGTAACTCACTCCCGGGTATTTATTATTCTCTATAAAAACCACCCCGAACCCCTCGAATAGATTCCAGTCTGTAACTCACTCCCGGGTATCTGTTATTCTATATATGAACCCCCCGAACCCCTCGATTAGATTCCAGTCTGTAACTCACTCCCGGGTATCTGTTATTCTATATATAAACCCCCCGAACCCCTCGATTAGATTCCAGTCTGTAACTCACTCCCGGGTATCTGTTATTCTATATATAAACCCCCCGATCCCCTCGATTAGATTCCAGTCTGTAACTCACTCCCGGGTATCTGTTATTCTATATATAAACCCCCCCGAACCGCTCAATTAGATTCCAGTCTGTAACTCACTCCCGGGTATCTGTTATTCTATATATAAACCCCCCGATCCCCTCGATTAGATTCCAGTCTGTAACTCACTCCCAGGTATCTGTTATTCCATATATAAACCCCCCGATCCCCTCGATTAGATTCCAGTCTGTAACTCACTCCCAGGTATCTGTTATTCTATATATAAACCCCCCAAACTACCTCGATTAGATTCCAGTCTGTAACTCACTCCCAGGTATCTGTTATTCTCAATATAAACCCCCCATACCACCTCGATTAGATTCCAGTCTGTAACTCACTCCCGGGTATCTGTTATTCTATATATAAACCCCCCGAACCCCTCGATTAGATTCCAGTCTGTAACTCATTACCGGGTATCTGTTATTCTATATATAAACCCCCCGAACCCCTCGATTAGATTCCAGTCTGTAACTCACTCCCGGGTATCTGTTATTCTATATATAAACCACCCGAACCCCTCGATTAGATTCCAGTCTGTAACTCACTCCCGGGTATCTGTTATTTTATATATAAACCCCCCGAACCCCTCGATTAGATTCCAGTCTGTAACTCACTCCCAGGTATCTGTTATTCCATATATAAACCCCCCGAACCCCTCGATTAGATTCCAATCTGTAACTCACTTCCGGGTATCTGTTATTCTATATATAAACCCCCCGATCCCCTCGATTAGATTCCAGTCTGTAACTCACTCCCGGGTATCTGTTATTCTATATATAAACCCCCCGATCCCCTCGATTAGATTCCAGTCTGTAACTCACTCCCGGGTATCTGTTATTCTCTATATAAACCTCCCCCCGAACCCTTCGATTAGATTCCAGTCTGTAACTCACTCCCGGGTATCTGTTATTCCATATCTAAACCCCCCGAACCCCTCGATTAGATTCCAGTCTGCAACTCATTCGCGGATATCTGTTATTCTAGATATAAACCCCCCGAACCCCTCGATTAGATTCCAGTCTGTAACTCATTACCGGGTATCTGTTATTCTATATATAAACCCCCCCGAACCCCTCGATTAGATTCCAGTCTGTAACTCACCCCCGGGTATCTGTTATTCTATATATAAACCCCCCGCACCCCTCGATTAGATTCCAGTCTGTTACTCACTCCCGGGTATCTGTTATTCTATATGTAAACCCCCCGAACCCCTCGATTAGATTCCAGTCTGTAACTCACTCCCGGGTATCTGTTATTCTATATATAAACCCCCGAACCCCTCGATTAGATTCCAGTCTGTAACTCACCCCCGGGTATCTGTTATTCTATATATAAACCCCCCGATCCCCTCGATTAGATTCCAGTCTGTAACTGACTCCCAGGTATCTGTTATTCTATATATAAACCCCCCGATCCCCTCGATTAGATTCCAGTCTGTAACTGACTCCCAGGTATCTGTTATTCTATATATAAACTCCCTGAACCCCTCGATTTGATTCCAGTCTGTAAATCACTCCCGGGTATCTGTTATTCTATATATAAACCCCCCGAACCCCACGATTAGGTTCCAGTCTGTAACTCACTCCCAGGTATCTGTTATTCTATATATAAACCCCCCAAACCACCTCGATTAGATTCCAGTCTGTAAATCACTCCCGGGTATCTGTTATTCTATATATAAACCCCCCCCCCCGAACCCCTCGATTAGATTCCAGTCTGTAAATCACTCCCGGGTATCTGTTATTCTATATATCAACCCCCCGAACCCCTCGATTAGATTCCAGTCTGTAAATCACTCCCGGGTATCTGTTATTCTCTATCTAAACCTCCCAAAACCCCTCAATTAGATTCCAGTCTGTAACTCATTACCGGGTATCTGTTATTCAAACTATAAACCCCCCGAACCCCTCGATTAGATTCCAGTCTGTAAATCACTCCCGGGTAACTGTTATTCTCTATATAAACCCCCCGAACCCCTCAATTACATTCCAGTCTGTAACTCACTACCGGGTATCTGTTATTCTATATCTAAACCCCCCGAACCCCTCGATTAGATTCCAGTCTGGAACTCACTCCCGGGTATCTGTTATTCCATATATAAACCTCCCCCCGAACCCTTCGATTAGATTCCAGTCTGTAACTCACTCCCGGGTATCTGTTATTCTATATCTAAGCCCCCCGAACCCCTCGATTAGATTCCAGTCTGCACCTCATTCGCGGATATCTGTTATTCTAGATATAAACCCCCCGAACCCCTCGATTAGATTCCAGTCTGTAACTCACTCCTGGGTATCTGTTATTCTATATATAAACCCCCCCGAACCCCTCGATTAGATTCCAGTCTGTAACTCACTCCCGGGTATCTGTTATTCTATATATAAACCCCCGAACCCCTCGATTAGATTCCAGTCTGTAACTCACTCCTGGGTATCTGTTATTCTATATATAAACCCCCCCGAACCCCTCGATTAGATTCCAGTCTGTAACTCACTCCCGGGTATCTGTTATTCTATATATAAACCCCCCCGAACCCCTCGATTAGATTCCAGTCTGTAACTCACTCCCGGGTATTTATTATTCTCTATATAAACCACCCCGAACCCCTCGAATAGATTCCAGTCTGTAACTCACTCCCGGGTATCTGTTATTCTATATATGAACCCCCCGAACCCCTCGATTAGATTCCAGTCTGTAACTCACTCCCGGGTATCTGTTATTCTATATGTAAACCCCCCGAAACCCTCAATTAGATTCCAGTCTGTAACTCACTCCCGGGTATCTGTTATTCTATATATAAACCCCCCGAAACCCTCGATTAGATTCCAGTCTGTAACTCACTCCCGGGTATCTATTATTCTATATATAAACCACCCGAACCCCTCGATTAGACTCCAGTCTGTAACTCACTCCCAGGTATCTGTTATTCTATATATAAACCCCCCCGAACCCCTCGATTAGATTCCAGTCTGTAACTCACTCCCGGGTATCTGTTATTCTATATATAAACCCCCCGATCCCCTCGATTAGATTCCAGTCTGTAACTCACTCCCGGGTATCTGTTATTCTATATATAAACCCCCCCGAACCGCTCAATTAGATTCCAGTCTGTAACTCACTCCCGGGTATCTGTTATTCTATATATAAACCCCCCGATCCCCTCGATTAGATTCCAGTCTGTAACTCACTCCCAGGTATCTGTTATTCCATATATAAACCCCCCGATCCCCTCGATTAGATTCCAGTCTGTAACTCACTCCCAGGTATCTGTTATTCTATATATAAACCCCCCAAACCACCTCGATTAGATTCCAGTCTGTAACTCACTCCCAGGTATCTGTTATTCTATATATAAACCCCCCAAACCACCTCGATTAGATTCCAGTCTGTAACTCACTCCCAGGTATCTGTTATTCTATATATAAACCCCCCGATCCCCTCGATTAGATTCCAGTCTGTAACTCACTCCCAGGTATCTGTTATTCTATATATAAACCCCCCGAACCCCTCGATTAGATTCTAGTCTGTAACTCACTCCCGGGTATCTGTTATTCTATATATAAACCCCCCGAACCCCTCGATTAGATTCCAGTCTGTAAATCACTCCCGGGTATCTGTTATTCTATATATAAACCCCCCGAACCCCTCGATTAGATTCCAGTCTGTAACTCATTACCGGGTATTTGTTATTCTATATAGAAACCCCCCGAACCCCTCGATTAGATTCCAGTCTGTAAATCACTCCCGGGTATCTGTTATTCTATATATAAACCTCCCGAACCCCTCGATTAGATTCCAGTCTGTAAATCACTCCCGGGTATCTGTTATTCTGGATATAAACCCCCCGAACCCCTCGATTACATTCCAGTCTGTAACTCACTCCCGGGTATCTGTTATTCTATATCTAAACCCCCCGAACCCCTCGATTAGATTCCAGTCTGTAACTCACTCCCGGGTATCTGTTGTTCTATATATAAACCTCCCCCCGAACCCCTCGATTAGATTCCAGTCTGTAACTCATTACCGGGTATCTGTTATTCTATATATAAACCCCCCCGAACCCCTCGATTAGATTCCAGTCTGTAACTCACTCCCGGGTATTTATTATTCTCTATATAAACCACCCCGAACCCCTCGAATAGATTCCAGTCTGTAACTCACTCCCGGGTATCTGTTATTTCGTTATCCCTTCCCCTGATTGACAGTATCTTTTTGCACTGATGAGCTGTCACTCATGTTGCATATTTTCCTTGATCTATTTCCCGTGCAGGCGAATGATCTACTGGATCTACTCGGAGTTAACGACTCACACCCAGTGATTCCGACCTCCCAGCCCACAAAGGAAACCCTTGCAGGGGGAGAGTTGTTGGATTTACTCGGAGGCCGGAATGACTCAGGTCAGAGGATTGGAGGTTGAAATGTTTAGATGGGCGTGGGCCATTCAGTGTCAGGAAAACAGGGGCTGGTTTCACACAGTCACGTCTCGGCTGAGCCCCCCCCACCTTTCTAATCCCATCCCGGCCGATCTCCTTCCAATCTCATCCCATCCCGGCCGATCCCCCCCACTCTAATCCCATCCCGGCCGATCTCCTTCCAATCTCATCCCATCCTGGCCGATCCCCCCCACGCTAGTCCCATCCCGGCCGATCCCCCCACTCTAATCCCATCCCGGCCGATCTCCTTCCAAGCTCATCCCATCCCGGCCGATCCCCCCCACTCTAATCCCATCCCGGCCGATCTCCTTCCAATCTCATCCCATCCTGGCCGATCCCCCCCACTCTAATCCCATCCCGGCCGATCTCCCCACTCTAATCCCATCCCGGCCGATCCCCCCACTCTAATCCCATTCCTGCCGATCTCCTTCCAATCGAATCCCATCCTGGCCGATCCCCCCCACTCTCATCCCATCCCGGCCGATCCCCCCCACTCTCATCCCATCCCGGCCGATCTCCCCCCACTCTAATCCCATCCCGGCCGATCTCCCCCCACTCTAATCCCATCCCGGCCGATCCCCCCATTCTAATCCTATCCCGGCCGATCCCCCCCACTCTAATCCCATCCTGGCCGATCTCCTTCCAATCTCATCCCATCCTGGCCGATCCCCCCCACTCTAATCCCATCCCAGCCGATCCCCCCACGCTAATCCCGTCTCGGTTGATCCCCCCAATCTAATCCCGTCCCGGCCGATCCCCCCACTCTAATCCCGTCTCGGTTTATCCCCCCACTCTAATCCCGTCTCGGTTGATCCCCCCACTCCAATCCCATCCCGGCCGATCCCCCCACTCTAATCCCGTCTCGGTTGATCCCCCCACTCTAATAGTGATAGATAGGGACTGGAGGAGGTTGCAGAGATAGGGAGGGTTGTAAGGGCTGGAGGAGGTTACAGAGATAGGGAGGGTTGTAGGGGCTGGAGGAGGTTACAGAGTTAGGGAGGGTTGATGGGACTGGAGGAGGTTACAGAGATAGGGAGGGTTGTAGGGGCTGGAGGAGGATGCAGAGATAGGGAGGGTTGATGGGACTGGAGGAGGTTACAGAGATAGGGAGGGTTGACGGGACTGGAGGAGGTTACAGAGATAGGGAGGGTTGTAGGGGCTGGAGGAGGATGCAGAGATAGGGAGGGTTGATGGGACTGGAGGAGGATGCAGAGATAGGGAGGGTTGACGGGACTGGAGGAGGTTACAGAGATAGGGAGGGTTGACGGGACTGGAGGAGGTTACAGAGATAGGGAGGGTTGACGGGACTGGAGGAGGATACAGAGATAGGGAGGATGAGGACTATCGGGGGATTTGAGACCTATCATTGCTCTGATTATTGAACTCTGATTGTGAATGTGTCCGCTCCCTCCCTCGGTCTCTCCAGTACCGCCGACAATCCCGCCCATTGTGGCTTACAGCAAGGACGGCCTGTGCATCAGCTTCTCCTTCCACTTGTCCAGCACTAACTCGAATCTGCTGTCCATCTCACTCGAAGCCACCAACTCAACTGAGGAAGACATGCTTGACTTCATATTTCAAGCAGCTGTCCCTAAGGTGAGGGGGGACGAACAAGGGGAAGCAGGGGGGTGCGGGTAATGAATTGCATGCCGGTACAGCCGTGATGGACTGAATGGCCTCCTCCTGCTCTTATCTCCCTGCAATTGTCCATCCCTCTCAACACCACATTCAGCCCCTCAAGTTTCCTCTGTCATTCAGTGAGATCATGACTGATCATCTACCCTAGGGGGAAAACAGCCTCTCCGTGTCAACCCTCTCAAACCCCCTTCAGAATTTGATATGTTTCAATGAGATCACCTCTCATTCATCTAAACTCCCGGGATTACAGGCCAAGTCCACTCGATCTCTCCATGAGGACAATCCCCTCATCCCAGGAACCAGTCTAGTGAACCCTCACTGTACTCCCTCGAGGGAAAGTACGTCCTACCTTAGGTGAGGAGGTCGACAGACCCTCAGAGAATGTCGTCCCCAATCTCCAAGGCTGGGATCTGACCCGCAGGTCACTGGAAAGTGAAAGGTCAGAGTTTAACCAACTGCCCACACTCAATTCCCCCATCTGGGAGAACGTTCTCGAAGAGAATCCCGTTTGTAACCCTGTTGATGATATCCTGTTTGGACCTGATCTCTTTCCATCTCTCTCTTACCCCCATCCTCAGAGTATCCAGCTCCAGCTCCTGTCACCAAGTGGAACGGTTGTGCCAGCACACAATTCTGGATCTCTAGCTCAAATTGTTCAGCTGCTGAACCCACAGAAAGTGAGTCCCTCGCACATGCACTGCGGAATCGTGTATAATATTTCCCTGCAATCCAGATACAGAAGCCCAGTAATCTGACAGTCAACACTCCCCCATTTCCCAGTAACTGAGGGAGTGCTGCACTGTCGGAGGGTCAGTACTGAGGGAGTGCTGCACTGTCGGAGGGTCAGTACTGAGGGAGTGCTGCACTATCGGAGGGTCAGTACTGAGGGAGTGCTGCACTGTCGGAGGGTCAGTACTGAGGGAGTGCTGCACTATCGGAGGGTCAGTACTGAGGGAGTGCTGCACTGTCGGAGGGTCAGTACTGAGGGAGTGCTGCACTGTCGGAGGGTCAGTACTGAGGGAGTGCTGCACTGTCGGAGGGTCAGTACTGAGGAAGTGCTGCACTATCGGAGGGTCAGTACTGAGGAAGTGCTGCACTGTCGGAGGGTCAGTACTGAGGGAGTGCCACACTGTTGGAGGGTCAGTACAGAATGAGTGCCGCACTGTCGGAGGGTCAGTACTGAGGGAATGGGCACTGACGGAGGGTCAGTACCGAGGGAGTGCAGCCCTGTTGGAGGGTCTGTACTAAGGGAGCACCGCACTGTCAGAGGGTCAGTACTGAGGGAGTGCTGCACTATCGGAGGGTCAGTTCTGAGGGAGCGCCGCCCTGTCAGAGGGTCAGTACTGAGGGAGTGCCGCACTGTCGGGGGGTCAGTACTGAGGGAGCGCCGCACTGTCAGAGGGTCAGTACTGAGGGAGCGCCACACTGTCGGGAGGTCAGTACTGAGGGAGTGCTGCACTGTCGTGGGGTCAGTACTGAGGGAGCGCCGCACTGTCGGGGGGTCAGTACTGAGGGAGCGCCGCACTGTCAGAGGGTCAGTACTGAGGGAGCGCCGCACTGTCGGGGGGTCAGTACTGAGGGAGTGCCGCACTGTCAGAGGGTCAGTACTGAGGGAGCGCCGCCCTGTCAGAGGGTCAGTACTGAGGGAGCGCCGCACTGTCGGGGGGTCAGTACTGAGGGAGTGCCGCACTGTCAGTGGGTCAGTACTGAGGGAGCGCCGCCCTGTCAGAGGGTCAGTACTGAGGGAGCGCCGCACTGTCGGGGGGGTCAGTACTGAGGGAGCGCCGCCCTGTCAGAGGGTCAGTACTGAGGGAGCGCCGCACTGTCGGAGGGTCAGTACTGAGGGAGCGCTGCACTGTCGGAGGGTCAGTACTGAGGGAGCGCCGCACTGTCGGAGGGTCAGTACTGAGGGAGCGCCGCACTGTCAGAGGGTCAGTACTGAGGGAGCGCCGCACTGTCGGAGGGTCAGTACTGAGGGAGTGCCGCACTGTCGGAGGGTCAGTACTGAGGGAGCGCCGCACTGTCGGAGGGTCAGTACTGAGGGAGCGCCGCACTGTCGGAGGGTCAGTACTGAGGGAGCGCCGCACTGTCGGAGGGTCAGTACTGAGGGATCGCCGCACTGTCGGAGGGTCAGTACTGAGGGAGCGCCGCACTGTCGGAGGGTCAGTACTGAGGGAGCGCCGCACTGTCGGAGGGTCAGTACTGAGGGAGCGCCGCACTGTCGGAGGGTCAGTACTGGGGGAGCGCCGCACTGTCGGAGGGTCAGTACTGAGGGAGCACTGCATATCAGATGATCACTATTGAGGGAGTGCTACACAGTTGAAGGTGCCACCTTTCTGGGTGAGACTTTAAGCGAGGCCTGTCCGTCCTCACCGGTGTGATGTAAACAATCCCACGGCCACTACTGGGAGAAGTGTGGGGGATTGAAGGGGCTGTGGGAGGGGCTGGAGTTCTCTCCTGGGTGCCAATCCCTCCCAGTCCAACAGCATAAATGAGCCATCAGCGAATTGACTGCTTTGGCTGGTTGTGGGATCTTGCTGTACGCCAAACAGCATTCCCAACATTCCAACGATGACTACAGTTTGAAAATCAACCATCGACCTTGGCATAAAGTCCTTTGGGATGTCCCGAGTTTGTGTAAGGTCCTGCTTCAACCTAATTGCCTTGAATTCAAACTTGGAGGTGAGGCAAACAGTGAGGATGATATGAACCACCTGTAACAGGACATAGACAGACTAGCAGGATGGGCAGAGAGGTGGCAGATGGAGTTTAATACTGACAGGTGTGAGGTGATGCCTTTTGGCAGAAGGAATAGGGAGAGGCAACATATACTTAATGGTACAGGTCTAAAGAGTGTGCAGGAACAGAGGGATCTGGGGGTACATGTCTATCGATCATTGAAGGTGACGGGATATATTGAGAGAGTGATTAGTAAAACATTTGGGATCTTGAGATTCATAAATAGAGGCATTGAGTACAAAAGCAGGGATGTTACGCTGAACCTTTATAAAACTCTGGTTAGGCCCCAGCTGGAGTATTGTGTCCAGTTCTGGTCACCACTTCAGGAAGGATGTGAGGATCCTTGAGAGGGAGCAGAGGAGATTTACCAGAATGGTTCCTGGGATGGAGGATTTTAGTTACAAGGTTAGGTTGGAGAAGCTGGGGTTGTTCTCCCTGGAGCAAAGGATATTGAGGGGAGATTTGATCGAGGTGTACAAGATTATGACAGGTTTAGACAAGTTAGACAAGGAAAAACTGTTCCCATTAACTGATGATACAAGGACTAGGAGACACAGATTGAAGGTTTTGGGGAAGAGATACAGGGGGGAATGTGAGGAAGAAGTTTTTTTACACAGCGGGTGGTAATGACCTGGAACTCTCTGCCCACGAGGTGGGGGGGGGGGGTGGAAGCAGAGACAATGAATGATTTGGAAAGGAAATTGGACGGGCAGTTGAGGGAAATAAACTTGCAGGATGACGGGAATCGAGCGGGGGAGTGGGACTGACTGGATTGCACTGTGGAGAGATTGCATTGAATTGATGGGCTGAATGGCCTCCTTCTGTACCGTCAATGTCTTTCATTTTATCTAATTTCTCCCTCTGCTCCTCTTTATTTTCTGTCTCTCTCTCTCTCTCTCTCGGTTCGACGGTATCCGACAGCAACCACTGAAGATGAGAATTCGACTGCAGTATCGACATTGTGGTGTCCCCGTACAGCACGTGAGTGAGATCAGTCACTTCCCGCCACAGGCCTGGCAGTGACCACACCAAGGTGCCAAGGTGCTGTTCTCCTCCCCGGCAGGCACCCAGCTCCTCTCCCAAGATATTGAATATTGATTGATCGACAATAAACAACTGAGAAGCCACGAGGCCAGAGCAAGGGAACCTGTGGAAAACAGTCTTTTTAAAACAAATCTGTGTGTTTTCTCAATTGTTATTTCTCCTGATGGGACATCTTTGATTCAACCTCGCTGGACTCTTCCCCCCATCTCTTTATCATGCCTTCTCGCACTCCCCACTGCCTTCTCCATTCTCTCTCCTTTATCCAATCCCCTTACATCCCCCCCGCCTTATCCATTCTCTCCTCATTCTCCCTTTCCCCCCTGTCTCCTATTTTATCCCTCTCTCTCCCTTTCTACCTCCTTCCTCTTGATTTCACCTGTTTCTGACTCCTTCCCGGTCTCCAACACCACCACTTTCCTAACCTCCCGAATTCCAACCAAAAAACAATGAAAGAATTGTTCTTGTTTTTTTCGGTCTTGTGAAATTGATGCACATGCAGGGACCACACAGAAAGCCCATCATCTCGCCAGCCAAGGTAGTGAAAGACTCCCTGTACATGTGTGGGTTTCCTTGGTTTGTACAAACCTCCTCGCCTCTGCTAACTTTACCTCTTCCCGCCTACACCACAAACAGAAAAGTCCCTGAACTCATGACGGTGGCTTTCGAGTCACAATGCATCAGTCGGAGAAAGATGGTAAGGAGAGGCCATGCAAGGAACTCCCTTCAGAAAATTGAGTCATTAAAAATCTCCCTGACCACACCAATGACCTCTCATCCCTCACCTCCCGTTCCTCAATTGCTCTCCGGCAAGTGTGAACTTCGGTCCTTTTTTGGGACGTGTGGAGTTTAATCTGCATTAAATTGATGAAAATTCCTCATTAAGCGTGTTGATATCCTAAGGGGGGCAAATTGACTGTCGGAGGGTCAGTACTGAGGGAGAGCCGCACTGTCGGAGGGTCAGTACTGAGGGAGCGCCACACAGTCGGAGGGTCAGTACTGAGGGAGTGCCGCACAGTCGGAGGGTCAGTACTGAGGGAGCGCTTCACTGTCGGAGGGTCAGTACTGGGGGAGCGCCGCACTGTCGGAGGGTCAGTACTGAGGGAGCGCCGCACAGTCGGAGGGTCAGTACTGAGGGAGTGCCGCACAGTCGGAGGGTCAGTACTGAGGGAGCGCCGCACTGTCGGAGGGTCAGTACTGAGGGAGCGCCGCACTGTCGGAGGGTCAGTACTGAGGGAGTGCCGCACTGTCGGAGGGTCAGTACTGGGGGAGTGCCGCACTGTCAGAGGGTCAGTACTGAGGGAGTGCCGCACTGTCGGAGGGTCAGTACTGAGGGAGTGCCGCACTGTCGGAGGGTCAGTACTGGGGGAGTGCCGCACTGTCAGACGGTCAGTACTGAGGGAGCGCCGCACTGTCGGAGGGTCAGTACTGAGGGAGTGCCGCACTGTCAGACGGTCAGTACTGAGGGAGCGCCGCACTGTCGGAGGGTCAGTACTGAGGGAGTGCCGCACTGTCGGAGGGTCAGTACTGAGGGAGCGCCGCACTGTCGGAGGGTCAGTACTGAGGGAGTGCTGCACTGTCGGAGGGTCAGTACTGAGGGAGTGCCGCACTGTCAGACGGTCAGTACTGAGGGAGCGCCGCACTGTCGGAGGGTCAGTACTGAGGGAGTGCCGCACTGTCAGACGGTCAGTACTGAGGGAGCGCCGCACTGTCGGAGGGTCAGTACTGGGGGAGCGCCGCACTGTTGGAGGGTCAGTACTGAGGGAGTGCCGCACTGTCAGACGGTCAGTACTGAGGGAGCGCCGCACTGTCGGAGGGTCAGTACTGAGGGAGTGCCGCACTGTCGGACGGTCAGTACTGAGGGCGCGCCGCACTGTCGGAGAGTCAGTACTGAGGGAGAGCCGCACTGTCGGAGGGTCAGTACTGGGGGAGCGCCGCACTGTCGGAGAGTCAGTACTGAGGGAGAGCCGCACTGTCGAAGGGTCACTATTGAGGGTGTACTACACTCTTGAAAGTGCCGTCTTTCAGGGTGAGACTTTAAGCAAGGCTGTCCGCCCTCACAGGTGTGATGTAAACAATCCCATGGCCACTATTGGGAGAAGAGTTGGGGGGTGATGGGGCTGTGGGAGGGGCTGGAGTTCTCTCCTGGGTACCAATACCTCCCAGTCCAACAGCATGAATGAGCCATCAATGAATTGACACCATTGGCTGGTTGTGGGGTCTTGCTGTTCTTCAAACAGCATTCCCAACATTCCAGGGGAGGCGGTGTAGTGGTATTGTCAATGGATTAATAACCCAGAGACCCAGGGTGTTGCTCTGGGGACATGGGTTCAAAGCCCACCCTGGCTGAAGGTAGAATTTGAATTCAATTAATAAATCTGGAATTAAAAGCTAGTCTAATGATGGCCATGAAACCATTGTCGATTATTGTAAAAACCCATCTGGTTCACTAATGTCCTTTAGAGAAGGAAATCTGCTGTTCTTACCTGGTCTGGCCTACATGTGACTCCAGACCCACAGCAATGTGGTTAACTCTTACATGCCCTCTGAAATGGCCTAGCAAGCCACTCAGTTGTACCTAACGGCTACGAAGTCAATAAAAAGGAATGAAACCGGACGGACCACCCGGCATCGACCGAGACACCGGAAACGACAACGGCAAACCCAGCCCTGTCGACCCTGCAAAGTCCTCCTTACTAACATCTGGGGGCTTGTGCCAAAGTTGGGAGAGCTGTCCCACAGACTAGTCAAGCAACAGCCTGACATAGTCATACTCACGGAATCATACCTTACAGACAATGTCCCAGACACTGCCATCACCATCCCCGGGTATGTCCTGTCCCACCGGCAGGACAGACCCAGCAGAGGTGGCGGGACAGTGGTATACAGTAGGGAGGGAGTTACCCTGGGAGTCCTTAACATCGACTCTGGACCCCATGAAGTCTCATGGCATCAGGTCAAACATGGGCAAGGTAACCTCCTGCTGATTACCACCTACCGCCCTCCCTCAGCTGATGGCTCAGTACTCCTCCATGTTGAACACCACTTGGAGGAAGCACTGAGGGTGGCAAGGGCACAAAATGTACTCTGGGTGGGGGACTTCAATATCCATCACCAAGGGGCGGTGCAGTGGTTAGCACCACAGCCTCACAGCTCCAGGGACCCGGGTTCAATTCTGGGTACTGCCTGTGTGGAGTTTGCAAGTTCTCCCTGTGTCTGCGTGGGTTTTCTCCGGGTGCTCCGGTTTCCTCCCACAAGCCAAAAGACTTGCAGGTTGGTAGGTAAATTGGCCATTCTAAATTGTCACTAGTATAGGTAGGTGGTAGGTGGTAGCCGCATGGAAGATGGCAGGATCCCCAAAGACACATTGTACAGCGAGCTCGCCACTGGTATCAGACCCACCGGCCGTCCATGTCTCCGTTATAAAGACGTCTGCAAACGCGACATGAAATCGTGTGACATTGATCACAAGTCGTGGGAGTCAGTTGCCAGCATTCGCCAGAGCTGGCGGGCAGCCATAAAGACAGGGCTAAATTGTGGCGAGTCGAAGAGACTTAGTAGTTGGCAGGAAAAAAGACAGAGGCGCAAGGGGAGAGCCTACTGTGCAACAGCCCCAACAAACAAATTTCTCTGCAGCACCTGTGGAAGAGCCTGTCACTCCAGAATTGGCCTTTATAGCCACTCCAGGCGCTGCTTCACAAACCACTGACCACCTCCAGGCGCGTATCCATTGTCTCTCGAGATAAGGAGGCCCAAAAGGCAAAAGGAGGGAAATATAGGGACAGGTGGGGATGTTTGGTAGGAATATGGGATTAGTGTAGGATTAGTATAAATGGGTGGCTGATGGTCGGCACAGACTCGGTGGGCCGAAGGGCCTGTTTCAGTGCTGTATCTCTAATCTAAAAAAGAGTGGCTCGGTAGCCCCACTACTGGCCGAGTCCTCAAGGACATAGCTGCTAGACTGGGTCTGCGGCAGGTGGTGAGGGAACCAACACGAGGGAAGAACATACTTGACCTCGTCCTCACCAATCTGCCTGCTGCAGATGCTTCTGTCCATGACAGTATTGGTAGGAGTGACCACCGCACAGTCCTTGTGGAGACGAAATCCCGTCTTCACATTGAGGATTCCCTCCATCGTGTTGTGTGGCACTACCACCGTGCTAAATGGGATAGATTTCGAACAGATCGAGCAATGCAAAACTGGGCATCCATGAGGCGCTGTGGGCCATCAGCAGCAGCAAAATTGTACTCAACCACAATCTGTAACCTTATGGCCCGGCATATCCCCCACTCTACCATTACCATCAAACCAGGAGACCAACCCTGGTTCAATGAAGAGTGCAGGAGGGCATGCCAGGAGCAGCACCAGGCATACCTCAAAATGAGGTGTCAACCTGGTGAAGCTACAACACAGGACTATCTGCGTGCCAAACTGCATAAGCAGCATGTGATAGACAGAGCTAAGTGATCCCATAACCAACGGATCAGATCTAAGCTCTGCAGTCCTGCCACATCCAGCCGTGAATGGTGGTGGACAATTGAACAACTAACTGGAGGAGGTGGCTCCACAAATATCCCCATCCTCAATGATGGGGGAGCCCAGCACATCAGTGCGAAAGATAAGGCTGAAGTATTTGCAACAATCTTCAGCCAGATGTGCCGAGTTGATGATCCATCTCGGCCTCCTCCTGAAGTCCCCAGCATCACAGATGCCAGACTTCAGCCAATTCGATTCACTCCGCGTGATATCAAAAAACGACTGAAGGCCTGGCCAGCAATGCCGACATCCCGTGAATTAATTTTAAAAAACGACAACTACACTTTAATAATCAACTGGCTAGTTGGGTGTACGTTCCCTTGCAATGTCCCGAGCTTGTGTAAGATCCTGTCTAAATGTAATTGCCTTGAATTCAACTTATAGGATTGGCAAACAGTGAGGCTGATGCCAGTCGACTGCAATAGGACATAGATAGGCTACAGGATGGGCAGAGAGGTGGCAGATGGAGTTTAATATTGACAGGTGTGAGGTGATGCCTTTTGGCAGAAGGAATAGGGAGAGGCAACATATACTTAATGGTTCAGTTCTAAAGAGTGTGCAGGAACAGAGGGATCTGGGGGTACATGTCTATCGATCATTGAAGGTGACAGGACATATTGAGATAAAAACAAAAAGTGCTGGAAATACTCAGCAGGTCTGGCAGCATCTGTGGAGAGAGAAACAGAGTTAACATTTCAGGTCTGTGACCTTTCATCGGAACTGACAAAGGTTAGAAATATAATAGGTTTTTAGCAAGTGACGGGGGTGGGGAGAATTGAACAAAATGGAAGGTGTTCACAGGACCAGAGGGCCGGAGAGATTAACTGACAAGGAGGTCATAGGGTAAAGGCAAAGGTGGTGTGCTAATGGTGTGGTGAAATATAAAGCATCATTGCAGAGGGAGTGTTAATGATAGAACAATGAGCAGCCCTAGCCAAAAGCACAAACATGAAAAAACAAGTTTAAGGTAGGCACATGGTAAAAAAAAATGATGGAACAAAATAAAATAAAAAGGGCCAGTCATGCTCTGAAACAATTGAACTCAATGTTCAGTCCGGCAGGCTGTAGTGTGCCTAATCGGTAAATGAGATGCTGTTCCTCGAGCTTGCGTTGATGTTCACTGGAACACTGCAGCAATCCCAGGACAGAGATGTGAGCATGAGAGCAGGGGGGAGTGTTGAAATGGTCAGTAAGCAGAAGCTCAGGGTCATGTTTCTGAACTGAGCGGAGGTGTTCTGCAAAGTGGTCACCCAGTCTGCGTTTGGTCTCCCCAATGTAGAGGAGACCACGTTGTGAGCAGCGAATTCAGTATACTAAATTAAAAGAAGTACAAATACATGTCTCAATTTAGTACAGTACACAAAGCCTTCTCTTGTCCCTCACCTCCCGTTCCTTCATTGCTCTCCGGCAAATGTGAACTTCAGTCCTTTTTTGCGACATGTGGAGTTTAATCTGCATTAAATTGATGAAAATTCCTTGTTCAACATGTTGATATCCTAAGGGGGGCAAATTGACTGTCGGAGGGTCAGTACTGAGGGAGTGCCGCACTGTCGGAGGGTCAGTACTGAGGGAGTGCCGCACTGTCGGAGGGTCAGTACTGAGGGAGTGCCGCACTGTCGGAGGGTCAGTACTGAGGGAGCACCGCACTGTCAGAGGGTCAGTACTGAGGGAGTGCCGCACAGTCGGAGGGTCAGTACTGAGGGAGCACCGCACTGTCAGAGGGTCAGTACTGAGGGAGTGCCGCACAGTCGGAGGGTCAGTACTGAGGGAGTGCCGCACAGTCGGAGGGTCAGTACTGAGGGAGTGCCGCACAGTCGGAGGGTCAGTACTGAGGGAGTGCCGCACTGTCGGCGGGTCAGTACTGAGGGAGCACCGCACTGTCAGAGGGTCAGTTCTGAGGGAGCATCACACTGTCGGAGGGTCAGTACTGTGCGAGTACCACATTGTTGGAGTGTCAGTACTGAGGGAGCACCACACTGTCGGAGGGTCGGTACTGTGCGAGTACCACATTGTTGGAGTGTCAGTACTGAGGGAGCACCACACTGTTGGAGTGTCAGTACTGAGGGAGCACCACACTGTCAGAGGGTCAGTACTGAGGGAGCACCACACTGTCGGAGGGTCAGTACTGTGCGAGTACCACGTCGTTGGAGTGTCAGTACTGAGGGAGCACCACACTGTCGGAGGGTCAGTACTGAGGGAGTGCCGCACAGTTGGAGGGTCAGTACTGAGGGAGCACCGCACTGTCAGAGGGTCAGTTCTGAGGGAGCATCACACTGTCGGAGGGTCAGTACTGTGCGAGTACCACATTGTTGGAGTGTCAGTACTGAGGGAGCACCACACTGTCGGAGGGTCAGTACTGAGGGAGCATCACACTGTCGGAGGGTCAGTACTGAAGGAGCATCACACTGTCGGAGGGTCAGTACTGTGCGAGTACCACGTTGTTGGAGGGTCAGTACTGAGGGAGCATCACACTGTCGGAGGGTCAGTACTGAGGGAGCACCGCGCTGTCGGAGGGTCAGTACTGAGGGAGCACCGCACTGTCGGAGGGTCAGTACTGAGGGAGCACCGCACTGTCGGAGGGTCAGTACTGTGCGAGTACCACGTTGTTGGAGGGTCAGTACTGAGGGAGCATCACACTTTCGGAGGGTCAGTACTGAGGGAGCACCGCACTGTCGGAGGGTCAGGACTGAGGGAGCACCGCACTGTCGGAGGGTCAGTACTGTGCGAGTACCACGTTGTCGGAGGGTCAGTACTGAGGGAGCACCACACTGTCGGAGGGTCAGTACTGTGCGAGTACCACGTTGTTGGAGTGTCAGTACTGTGCGAGTACCACGTTGTCGGAGGGTCAGTACTGAGGGAGACCAGCATATCAGATGGTCACTATTGAGGGAGTGTTACACTGTTGAAGGTGCAGTCTTTCAGAGTGTGAAGTTAAGCGAGGCCTGTCCGCCCTCACCAGTGGGATGTAAACGATCCCAAGGCCACGACTGGAGGAACAGCGGGGGTGATGGGGCCATGGGAGGGGCTGGAGTTCTCTCCTCGGTACCAATACCTTCCATACGACATCACAAAATTGCAAGCCATGAACTGACAGCATTGGCTGGTTGTGGGATCTTGCTGCACACCAAACAACATGGCCAACATTCCCACTACAACTACACTTTAAAAATCAACCAGCTAGTTGGGCGTAAATTTCCTCGGGATGTCCCAAGTTCGTGTAAGAATCTGTTTAAATATAATTGCCTTGAATTCAAACTTGGACATGAGGCAAACAGTGAGGATGGAATGAACTGCATGCAACAGGATATAGACTAGCAGGATAGGCAGAGAGGTGGCAGATGGAGTTTAATATTGAGAAGTGTGAGTTTTGGCAGAAGGAATAGGGTGCAGCAATATGTACCAAATGGCACAGTTCTAAAGAGTGTGCAGGAACAGAGGTGGTCGAAGTTTCAGTGGGGGAGTATTTCAGGAACAGTGACCATAATTCCATAAGTTTTAAGGTACTTGTGGATAAGGATAAGAGTAGTCCTCGGGTGAAGGTGCTAAATTGGGGGAAGGCTAATTATAACAATATTAGGCAGGAACTGAAGAATTTAGATTGGGGGCGGCTGTTTGAGGATAAATCAACATCTGACATGTGGGAGTCTTTCAAATGTCAGCTGATTAGAATCCAGGACCAGCATGTTCCTGTGAGGAAGAAGGATAAGTTTGGCAAGTTTCGGGAACCTTGGATAATGCGGGATATTGTGAGCCGAGTCAAAAAGAAAAAGGAAGCATTCATAAGGGCTGGAAGGCTAGGAACAGACGAATCCCTTGAGGAATATAAAGACAGTAGGAAGGAACTTAAGCAAGGAGTTAGGAGGGCTAAAAGGGGTTATGAGAAGTCATTGGCAAACAGGATTAAGGAAAATCCCAAGGCTTTTTATACGTATATAAAGAGCAAGAGGGTAACCAGGGAAAGGGTTGGCCCACTCAAGAACAGAGGAGGGAATCTATGTGTGGAGCCAGAGGAAATGGGCGAGGTACTAAATGAGTACTTTGCATCAGTATTCACCAAGGAGAAGGACTTGGTGGATGATGAGCCTAGGGAAGGGAGTGTAGATAGTCTCAGTCATCTCATTATCAAAAAGGAGGAGGTGTTGGGTGTCTTGCAAAGCATTAAGGTAGATAAGTCCCCAGGGCCTGATGGGATCTACCCCAGAATACTGAGGGAGGCAAGGGAAGAAATTGCTGGGGCCTTGACAGAAATATTTTCATCCTCATTGGCTACAGGTGAGGTCCCAGAGGACTGGAGAATAGCCAATGTTGTTCCTTTGTTTAAGAAGGGTGGCAAGGATAATCCAGGAAATTATAGGCCGGTGAGCCTTACGTCAGTGGTAGGGAAATTATTAGAGAGGATTCTTCGGGACAGGATTTACTTCCATTTGGAAACAAATGGACTTATTAGCGAGAGGCAGCATGGTTTTGTGAAGGGGAGGTCGTGTCTCACTAACCTGATTGAGTTTTTTGAGGAAGTGACGAAGATGATTGATGAAGGAAGGGCAGTGGATGTTATCTATATGGACTTCAGTAAATCCTTTGACAAGGTCCCTCATGGCAGACTGGTACAAAAGGTGAAGTCACACGGGATCAGCTTGGAGCTGGCAAGATGGATACAGAACTGGCTCGGTCATAGAAGACAGAGGGTATCAGTGGAAGGGTACTTTTCTGAATGGAAGGATGTGACTAGTGGTGTTCCGCAGGGATCAGTGCTGGGACCTTTGCTGTTTGTAGTATATATAAATGATTTGGAGGAAAATGTAGCTGGTCTGATTAGTAAGTTTGCGGACGACACAAAGGTTGGTGGAGTTGCGGATAATGATGAGGATTGTCAGAGGATACAGCAGGATATAGATCGGTTGGAGACTTGGGTGGAGAAATGGCAGAAGGAGTTTAATTCGGACAAATGTGAGGTAATGCATTTTGGAAGGTCTAATGCAGGTGGGAAGTGTACAGTAAATGGCAGAACCCTTAGGAGTATTGACAGGCAGAGAGATCTGGGCGTACAGGTCCATAGGTCACTGAAAGTGGCAACGCAGGTGGATAAGGTAGTCAAGAAGGCATATGGCATGCTTGCCTTCATTGGTCGGGGCATAGAGTATAAAAATTGGCAAGTCATGTTGCAGCTGTACAGAACCTTAGTTCGGCCACACTTAGAATATTGCGTGCAATTCTGGTCGCCACACTACCAGAAGGACGTGGAGGCTTTGGAGAGGGTACAGAAGAGGTTTACCAAGATGTTGCCTGGTCTGGAGGGCATTAGCTATGAGGAGAGGTTGGATAAATTCGGATTGTTTTCACTGGAACGACGGAGGTGGAGGGGCGACATGATAGAGGTTTACAAAGTTATAAGCGGCATGGACAGAGTGGATAGTCAGAAGCTTTTTCCCAGGGTGGAAGAGTCAGTTACTGGGGGACATAGGTTTAAGTTGAGAGGGGCAAAGTTTAGAGGGGATGTGCGAGGCAAGTTCTTTACACAGATGGTGGTGAGTGCCTGGAACTTGCTGCCGGGGGAGGTGGTGGAAGCAGGTACGATAGCGACGTTTAAGAGGCATCTTGACAAATACATGAATAGGATGGGAATAGAGGGATACGGACCCTGGAAGTGCAGAAGGTTTTAGTTTCGGCAGGCATCAAGATCGGTGCGGGAGGATCGGATAGGAGGGCCGAATGGCCTGTTCCTGTGCTGTACTGTTCTTTGTTCTTTGTAACAGAGGGACCTTGGGGTGCATGTGTACTGATCTTTGAAGGTGACGGGACATATTGAGATAAAAACAGAAATTACTGGCACAGTGGCGCAGTGGTTAGCACCACAACCTCACAGCTGCAGCGACCCGGGTTCAATTCTGGGTACTGCCTGTGTGGAGTTTGCAAGTTCTCCCTGTGTCTGCGTGGGTTTCCTCCGGGTGCTCCGGTTTCCTCCCACATGCCAAAGACTTGCAGGTTGATAGGTTAATTGGCCATTATAAATTGCCCCTAGTGTAGGTAGGTGGTAGGAAAATATAGGGACAGGTGGGGATGTGGTAGGAATATGGGATTAGTATAAATGGGTGGTTGATGGTCGGCACAGACTCGGTGGACCGAAGGGCCTGTTTCAGTGCTGTATTTCTAAAACTAAAAACTAAAACTCAGCAGCTCCGGCAGCATCTGTGGAGAGAGAAGCAGAGTTAACGTTTCAGTTGTGACCTTTCATCAGAACTGGCAAAGGTTAAAAATATAATAGGTTTCAAGCAAATAAAGTGGGGGTGGGGCAAAAAAGATCAATAGGGAAGGTGTTGATAGGACAGAGGGTCAGTGAGATTAGCTGAGAATGAGATAATGGGGCAAAGGCAAAGAGAGTGTACTAATGGTGTGATGAAAGACACAGCATTAGTGCAGAGGGAGTGTTAATGACAGAATAATGAACAGCCCTAGCCAAAAGCACAAACATGCAAAAAAGTTGGCAGGCACATGGTATAAAAATGTTGGAAGATAATAAAATAAAAACAAAAAAGGGTCAGTCATGCTCTGAAAGTATTGAACTCAATGTTGAGTCCGGTAGGCTACAGAGTGCCTAAGATCAGGTGCTGTTCCTCGAGCTTGCGTTGATGTTCACTGGAGCACTGCAGCAGGCCAAGAACAGAGATGTTGGCATGAGAGTAGGGGGTATGTTGAAATGGCAAGTGACCGGAAGCTTGGGGTCAGGCTTTCGGACTGAATGGAGATGTTCAGCAAAGCAGTCACCCAATCTGCTTTTTGCGAGGAGCAGCTTTGACAGTACGAGGTGCGGAGCGGACTTACAGCTGAGCGGTCAATTTCAGTAAGTTACAAGTTAATCCCCTTTTGTTTCGGAGGACCAGGGGACTGCTGGGTAAGGGAAAACTATTTATTTGGGCAGTGGCAGTACCCGAGACACTACACGTGTAGTGTCTCCCACCCACCCTCCTCCTCTAACCAAAAAAAAAGGACTCTGGTGTGTTGATAAGGTAAGCTTTTTATTTAAAAAGTTCAGTCCGTCGGATTGCTAAGCGAACAAGTTTTGACTTTTTTTTTTCGTTTGGTTTTCCAGTAGATTTGTTGGGAATCTAGAATAGTGGGAATGGAGGTAAAGGCAGTTGTATGTTCCTCCTGCAGAATGTGGGAGGTAGGGGTCGCCAAGAGTGTCCCTGCTGACTGCATCTGCGGGAAGTGCACCCAACTCCAGCTCCTCGAGAACCGCGTTAGGGAACTGGAGCTGGAGCTGGATGAACTTCGGATCATTCGGGAGGCGGAGGGGATTATTGACAGGAGTTATAGGGAGGCAGTCACACCTCAGGTAAAAGAAGTAGGTAGATGGGTTACCGTCAGGGGAAGGAAAGGGAACCAGCAGGCAGTGCAGGGATCCCCTGTGGCCGTTTCCCTCAACAACAGGTATACCGTTTTGGATACTGTTGGGGGGGACGACTTACCAGGGGTAAGCAATGGGGTGCAGGTCTCTGGCACAGAGTCTGTCCCTGTTGCTCAGAAGGGAAAGGGGAAGAGGAGCAGAGCATTAGTCATTGGGGACTCCATAGTTAGGGGAACAGATAGGAGGTTCTGTGGAAACGAGAGAGACTCACGGTTGGTGTGTTGCCTCCCAGGTGCCAGGGTTCGTGATGTCTCGGATCGTGTTTTTGGGATCCTTAAGGGGGAGGGGGAGCACCCCCAAGTCGTGGTCCACATAGGCACCAACGACATAGGTAGGAAGAGAGATGGGGATTTAAGGCAGAAATTCAGGGAGCTAGGGTGGAAGCTTAGAGCGAGAACAACCAGAGTTGTTATCTCTGGGTTGTTGCCCGTGCCACGTGCTAGCGAAGAGAGGAACAGGGAGAGAGAGGAGTTGAACACGTGGCTGCAGGGATGGTGTAGGAGGGAGGGTTTTGGTTTCCTGGATAATTGGGGCTCTTTCTGGGGTAGGTGGGACCTCTACAAACAGGATGGTCTTCACCTGAACCAGAGGGGTACCAATATCCTGGGGGGGAGATTTGTTAGTGCTCTTCGGGGGGGTTTAAACTAAATCAGCAGGGGAATGGGAACCTAAATTGTAGTTCCAGTGTACAGGCTGTTGAGAGTAGTGAGGTCAGGGATAAGGTTATAAGGACACAAGAGGGCACTGGCAAGCAAGAACTTGGTTTAAAGTGTGTCTATTTCAACGCCAGGAGCATCCGGAATAAGGTGGGTGAGCTTGCAGCATGGGTTGGTACCTGGGATCCTGATGTTGTGGCCATTTCAGAGACATGGGTAGAGCAGGGGCAGGAATGGATGTTGCAGGTTCCGGGATTTAGATGTTTCAGTAAGAACAGAGAAGAGGGTAAAAGAGGGGGGGGGGGGGTGTGGCATTGTTAATCAAGGAAAGTATTACGGCGGCAGAAAGGACGTTTGAGGACTCGTCTACTGAGGTAGTATGGGCCGAGGTTAGAAACAGGAGAGGAGAGGTCACCCTGTTGGGAGTTTTCTATAGACCTCCAAATAGTTCCAGAGATGTAGAGGAAAGGATAGCAAAGATGATTCTCGACAGGAGCGAGAGTAACAGGGTAGTTGTTATGGGGGACTTTAACTTTCCAAATATTGACTGGAAATACTATAGTTCGAGTACTTTAGATGGGTCTGTTTTTGTCCAGTGTGTGCAGGAGGGTTTTCTGACACAGTATGTGGACAGGCCAACCAGGGGCGATGCCACATTGGATTTGGTACTGGGTAATGAACCCGGCCAGGTGTTCGATTTAGATGTAGGTGAGCACTTTGGCGATAGTGATCACAATTCGGTTAGGTTTACCTTAGCGATGGGCAGGGACAGGTATATACCGCAGGGCAAGAATTATAGCTGGGGGAAAGGAAATTATGACGCGATTAGGCAAGATTTAGGATGTGTAGGATGGGGAAGGAAACTGCAGGGGATGGGCACAAACGAAATGTGGAGCTTATTCAAGGAGCAGCTAATGCGTGTCCTTGATAAGTATGTACCTGTCAGGCAGGGAGGAAGTTGTCGAACGAGGGAGCCGTGGTTTACTCAAGAAGTTGAAGCGCTTGTCAAGAGGAAGAGGGCGGCTTATGTTAGGATGAGACGTGAAGGCTCAGTTAGGGCGCTTGAGAGTTACAAGCTAGCCAGGAAGGATCTAAAGGGAGGGCTAAGAAGAGCAAGGAGAGGACACGAGAAGTCATTGGCGGATAGGATCAAAGAAAACCCTAAGGCTTTCTATAGGTATATCAGGAATAAAAGAATGATAAGAGTTAGAACAGGGCCAATCAAGGATAGTAGTGGGAAGTTGTGTGCGGAATCAGAGGAGATAGGGGAAGCGTTAAATGAATATTTTTCGTCAGTATTTACAGTAGAGAAAGAAAATGTTGCCGAGGAGATTACTGAGATACAGCCTACTAGGCTAGATGGGATTGAGATTCACAAGGAGGAGGTGTTAGCAATTTTGGAAAGAGTGAAAATAGATAAGTCCCCTGGGCCAGATGGGATTTATCCTAGGATTCTCTGGGAAGCCAGGGAGGAGATTGCAGAGCCGTTGTTGTTGATCTTTATGTCGTCATTGTCGACAGGAGTAGTGCCGGAGGACTGGAGGATAGCAAATGTTGTCCCCTTGTTCAAGAAGGGGAGTAGAGACAGCCCTGGTAATTATAGACCTGTGAGCCTTACTTCGGTTGTGGGTAAAATGTTGGAAAAGGTTATAAGAGATAGGATTTATAATCATCTTGAAAAGAATAAGTTCATTTGCGATAGTCAGCACGGTTTTGTGAAAGGTAGGTCGTGCCTCACAAACCTTATTGAGTTTTTCGAGAAGGTGACCAAACAGGTGGATGAGGGTAAAGCCGTGGATGTGGTGTATATGGATTTCAGTAAGGCGTTTGATAAGGTTCCCCACGGTAGGCTATTGCAGAAAATACGGAAGTATGGGGTTGAAGGTGATTTAGAGCTTTGGATCAGAAATTGGCTAGCTGAAAGAAGACAGAGGGTGGTGGTTGATGGCAAATGTTCATCCTGGAGTTTAGTTACTAGTGGGGTACCGCAAGGTTCTGTTTTGGGGCCACTGCTGTTTGTCATTTTTATAAATGACCTGGATGAGGGTGTAGAAGGGTGGGTTAGTAAATTTGCGGATGACACGAAGGTCGGTGGAGTTGTGGATAGTGTCGAAGGCTGTTGTAGGGTACAGAGGGACATAGATAGGCTGCAGAGCTGGGCTGAGAGATGGCAAATGGAGTTTAATGCGGAGAAGTGTGAGGTGATTCACTTCGGAAGGAGTAACAGCAATGCAGAGTACTGGGCTAATGGGAAGATTCTTGGTAGTGTAGATGAGCAGAGAGATCTTGGTGTCCAGGTACATAAATCCCTGAAAGTTGCTACCCAGGTTAATAGGGCTGTTAAGAAGGCATATGGTGTGTTAGCTTTTATTAGTAGGGGGATCGAGTTTCGGAGCCACGAGGTCATGATGCAGCTGTACAAAACTCTGGTGAGGCCGCACCTTGAGTATTGCGTGCAGTTCTGGTCACCGCATTATAGGAAGGATGTGGAAGCTTTGGAAAGGGTGCAGAGAAGATTTACTAGGATGTTGCCTGGTATGGAAGGAAGGTCTTACGAGGAAAGGCTGAGGGACTTGGGGTTGTTTTCGTTAGAGAGAAGGAGGAGGAGAGGTGACTTAATAGAGACATACAAAATAATCAGAGGGTTAGATAGGGTGGATAGTGAGAGTCTTTTTCCTCGGATGATGATGGCAAACACGAGGGGACATAGCTTTAAGTTGAGGGGTGAAAGATATAGGACAGATGTCAGAGGTAGTTTCTTTACACAGAGAGTAGTAGGGGCGTGGAACGCCCTGCCTGCAACAGTAGTAGACTCGCCAACTTTAAGGGCATTTAAGTGGTCATTGGATAGACATATGGATGAAAATGGAATAGTGTAGGTCAGATTGTTTCACAGGTCGGCGCAACATCGAGGGCCGAAGGGCCTGTACTGCGCTGTAATGTTCTAATGTAATGTTCTAATGGTCTCCCCAGTGTGGAAGAGACTGCATTGTGAGCAGTGAATACAGTATACCAAATGGAAAGAAGAACAAATACATGTCTCAATTTAGTATACTGTATTCTCTGCTCACAATGCAATCTGCTCTACATTGGGGAGACCAAACGCAGATTGGGTGACCGCTTTGTGGAACACCTCCATTCAGTCCGAAAGCCTGACCCCAAGCTTCCGGTCAGTTGCCATTTCAACCCCTCCTCCCCCCTGCTCTCATGCTCACATCTCTGTCCTTGGCCTGCTGCAGTGTTCCAGTGAACATCAATGCAAGCTGGAGGAACAACGCCTCATTTTCCGATTAGGCACACTCCAGCCTTTTGGGCTGAATATCGAGTTCAATAAATTCAAAGCATGACTGGCCCTTTTTTATTTTCATTTTGTTCGATCTTTTTTTTTTACCATGTGCCTGCTACTGGGTTTTTCATGTTTGTGCTTTTGGCTAGGGCTGTTCACTATTCTGTCATTAACACTAACTCTTCACTAATTAGCACACCATTAGCACACTCCCTTTGTCTTTTCCCCACAATCTCTTTGTCCATTAATGTCTCCAGCACTCTGTCCTATAAACACCTTTACTTCTGTTATCTCTTGCCCTCCCCCACTTTACTTGCTTAAAACCTATTACATTTCTAACTCTGTCAGTTCTGATGAACGTTCACTGACCTGAAATGCTAACTCTGTTTCTCTCTCCACAGATGCTTCCTGACCTGCTGAGTATTTCCAGCACTTTCTGTTTTTATTTCAGATTTCCAGCATCTACAGTATTCCGCTTTTATTAACACACAGGCCTTGTTTGAATTGGCCATTTCCTGGTTGGTGACTGGGACTCAGTACAATTCCAACTGGGATTAACACAGGGCTGGTTGGAAATGGCTCTTTCCTGGTGTGTGAGTGGGAGTCAGTACCAATCAAGCTGGGATTAACACAAACCTGGTTGGAAATGGCCCTTTCTTGGTGTGTGGGTGGGACTCAGTACCAGTCCAGATGGCATTACCACAGGCCTGGTATGAATTGGCCACTTCGTAGGGTGTGAGTGGGACTCAGTACCATTCCACATGGGGTTACCACAAGCCTGGTTTGAATTGGGCCTTCCGTGGTGTGAGTGGGAATCAGTACCACTGCAACTTCAATTTTAAGTGACATGCACTATGGCCATTTTAAATGATATGCAGTGCGACCATTTTAAGTGACATGCACAGCAGGCATTTTAAGTGATATGCAATGCAACAGTTTTAACGGACATGCACTGTGGCCATTTTAAATGATATGCACGGTGGCCTTTTAAAGTGACATGTACTGACACCATTTTAAGTAATATGCAGCGCGGGCATTGTATTGACATGTACTGTGACCATTTTGAGTGATGGGCAGTGCGACCATTTTATATGACATGCCATTTGGTCATTTGAAGTGATGTGCACTATGACCATTTTAAGTGATATGTACTGCAGCCATTTTAAGTGATATGCAGTGCCACCGTTTTAAATGACATGCTGTATGGCCATTTAGAGTGACATGCACTGCAGCCATTTTAAGTGATCTGCATTGTGACCATTTTAAGTGACATGCCATGTGGCCATTTGAAGTGAAATGCACTAACGCCATTTTAAGTGATATGCTCTGCCGCCATATTGAGTGACATGCACTGTGGCCACTTTCAGTAATTATGCACTACAGCCATTTGAAGTGATATGCAGTGTGGCCATTTTAATTGACCTGTATTGCGACCATTTCAAGTGACACGCCGTGTGGCCATTTGAACTGACATGCACTGTGGCCATTTTAAGTGATATGCTCTATGACTATTTTAAGTGGCATACTCTGTGGCCATTTGAAGTGATATGCACTGCGGCCATTTTAAGTGAGATGCACTGCAACCATTTTAAGTGACATGCACTGTGGCCATTTTATATGATAGGCACTGTGGCCATTTTATGTGATGTGCAGTGTGGACATTTTAAAATGAGAGCAATCCATGGTTGTCTTTTTAACTGTTACCTGTCCACAGCAACAAATGTATGAGATTTAAAGGATTATGAATGAGTAGAAAGGCTCATAAAGGATAATAGAGGGTTATCAAAGAACAAAGAACAGTACAGCACAGGAACAGGCCATTCGGCCCTTCAAGCCTGCGCTGATCTTGATGCCTGCCTAAACTAAAACCTTCTGCACTTCCAGGGCCCATATCCCTCTATTCCCTTCCTATTCATGTATTTGTCAAGATGTCTCTTAAACGTCGCTATCGTACCTGCTTCCACCACCTCCCCTGGCAGCAAGTTCTAGGCACTCACCACCCTCTGTGTAAAACACCTGCCTCGCACATCCCATCTAAACTTTGCCCCTCGCACCTTAAACCTATGTCCCCTAGTAACTGACTCTTCCACCCTGGGAAAAAGCTTCTGACTATCCACTCTGTCCATGCCGCTCATAACTTTGTAAACCTCTATCATGTCACCCCTCCACCTCCGTCGTTCCAGTGAAAACAATCCGAGTTTATCCAACCTCTCCTCATAGCTAATGCCCTCCAGACCAGGCAACATCCTGGTAAACCTCCTCTGTACCCTCTCCAAAGCCTCCACGTCCTTCTGGTAGTGTGGCGACCAGAATTGCACGCAATATTCTAAGTGTGGCCGAACTAAGGTTCTGTACAGCTGCAACATGACTTGCCAATTTTTATACTCTGTGCCCCGACCAATGAAGGCAAGCATGCCATATGCCTTCTTGACTACCTTATCCACCTGCATTGCCACTTTCAGTGACCTGTGGACCTGTACGCCCAGATCTCTCTGCCTGTCAATACTCCTAAGGGTTCTGCCATTTACTGTATACCTCCCACCTGCATTCGACCTTCCAAAATGCATTACCTCACATTTGTCCAGATTAAATTCCATCTGCCATTTCTCCCCCCAAGTCTCCAACCGATCTATATCCTGTTGTATCCCCTGACAATCCTCATCACTGTCCGCAACTCCACCAACCTTTGTGTCGTCCGCAAACTTACTAATCAGACCAGCTACATTTTCCTCCAAATCATTTATATATACTACAAAGAGCAATGGTCCCAGCACTGATCCCTGCGGAACATCACTAGTCACATCCCTCCATTCAGAAAAGCACCCTTCCACTGCTACCCTCTGTCTTCTAGGACCGAGCCAGTTCTGTATCCATCTTGCCAGCTCACCTCTGATCCCGTGTGACTTCACCTTTTGTACCAGTCTGCCATGCGGGACCTTGTCAAAGGCTTTACTGAAGTCCATATAGATAACATCCACTGCCCTTCCTTCATCAATCATCTTCGTCACTTCCTCAAAAAACTCAATCAGGTTAGTGAGACACGACCTCCCCTTCACAAAACCATGCTGTCTCTCGCTAATAAGTTTGTTTGTTTCCAAATGGGAGTAAATATAAAGGATTTTAAATTGTTACAAAGGATTATAAAGGGATATACACGGCCATAAAGAATTATAAAGATTTATAAAGTACTATGAAGAATTATCAAGGATTATAAAGAATTAAAAAGGAATATGGTGGATTGTAAAGGGTTAGAAAGGATTATAAAGGGTTATAAATGGCCGTAAAGTATTATAAAGGGGTATGAAGAAGTGTAATGGTTTAGAAATGAATATGAATGGCTATAAAGTGTTATGAATGGTGTAAAGGTGGGCAGTGGTTAGCACCGCAGCCTCACAGCTCCAGCAGTTCTGGGTTCAGTTCTGGGTACTGCCTGTGTGAAGTTTGCAAGTTCTCCCTGTGACTGCATGGGTTTCCCTCGGCTGCTCCGGTTTCCGATCACAGCCAAAAGACTTGCGGGTTGACAGGTAAATCGGCCATTGTAAATTGCCCCTAGTGTAGTTAGGTGGTAGGAGAATTGAGGGAAGGTGGGTATGTAAGAGGGAAATGGGATTAATGTAGGGTTAGTTTCATTGGGTGGTTGATGTTCGGCACAGACTCGTTGGGCTGAAGGGCCTGTTTCAGTGCTGTATCTCTCGATGATTCTCCAAATGATTATAAATGGTTATAACCTATTATAAAGGGGTGAAAATGTTTAGAAATGGTTATAAATTATTGTAAAGAGTTATAAAAGGGTGTAAAGGTTTAGAAAGTATATAAAATGGTGAAAACGCATTATAACAGGTTATAAATGGGTGAAAAGGTTAAGAAATGATTATAAATGTTTATAAAGTGTTACAAATGGTGTAAAGGTTTAGAAATGAATATAAAATATTATCAAGTGTTATAAAGGGTGAGGGTTAGGATTAAGGTTAGGGTTTGGGTCATTAATTTAAAAATGTGGTGACATATTTGCGCAAAGAAATTCCACCTTTGCAATCAGTGGATGAGCTTAATAGTCATTTTGAAAGGTCAAAGGTCACCAGGTGAAAGCTCAGAGATTGAGAGGTCGAAAGGTCAGAATTTCAAAGAGTCAGGGTCAAAAGGTCACGGGTGCTTTCCGGCACTCAAAAGGTCATGGGTCATGTGTCTGGGTTCAAAAGCTTACAGGGGTCACGTGACCAGTGTGACACGGGATAATGTGTCAGAGTCCCAAAGGTCAAGTGATCAGGGTCAAAAGGTCACTGTTCATGTGCCCAGGGTGCAACAGGTCACGGGGACACGTGCTCTGGGACAAAAGTTTACGGGTCACGTGCCAGGGGTCAAAAGTCACGAGGGCCACGTGCTCGGGGTGAAAAGGTCACGGGATAAGGGCTAGGGAACGAGTTAGGGTTCGGGAATGGGTTGGGTTATTCACATTAGGTTAGGGCAATCAGGCAGTAGGGGTGGGAAAGCCTCCCCTCTTGTGTTTATATACTCATTTCTTGAGTTTAATTTCACGAGCAGCTGCCACTTTTATTCGGCTCACGCCTTAAGTTAGTGTCCATCCATGTCCGCTTGCCTTTCCAGCTCGGATTATCAGTGGGATTGCAATGAATAGCAGGTGCTATTAATTTTGCAATGAGTATATCGAATTGAAGGATCAGTCGTGTCTAAGGGCTGGACAAAGTTTGGATTTTAGGGCGGGGGCCATCAAGAAGACTCAGAGGTTAGGTCAGGGTCTGCATCTGGGTCGGGGTGGGGGTGTTTTGGGTAGGGTAGGAATAGGTGGGCAGGGGGAAGTTTGGCCGATTAGGACTAGGCTTAGCTTGGGTTTAGGGTTCGGACTGGGGGGGGTGGGGTTTAGGGTAGAGTTTAGGCGTTAGGGTTCGGCGTTAGGGTTAGGGTAGGCGTTAGGGTTAAGTGTTAGGGTTAGGCGTTAGGGTTAGGCGTTAGGGTTAGGCGTTAGGTTTAGGGTAAGGGTTGGGGTAGGCATTAGGGTTAGGGTTAGGCATTAGGGCTAGGCCTTAGGGTTCGGCGTTAGGGTTAGGGTACGCGTTAGGGTTAGGGTTAGGGTTAGGGTGAACAGGCAGTAGGGGTGGGAAAGCCTCCCCTCTTGTGTTTATATAGTCATTTCTTGAGTTTAATTTCAGTAGCAGCTGCCACTTTTATTTGGCTCACGCCTTAAGTTAGTGTCCATCCATGTCCGCTTGCCTTTCCAGCTCGGATTATCAGTGGGATTGCAATGAATAGCAGGTGCTATTAATTTTGCAATGAGTATATCTAATTGAAGGATCAGTCATGTCTAAGTGCTGGACAAAGTTTGGATTTTAGGGCGGGGGCCATCAAGAAGATCCCGCAAGTTTGGTATTGGGGTGTGAGCTTAGGCACGCCTGTTCCCCAGTAGGGACCCTGGCAGCACAGACCAGATGGCCCTGAAAGTGCAGAATTTAATTTTCTTATGTCTTGTTTAATGGCACGCGCCATTTCTGTGTATCAAAACAAAGAACAAAGAAAATTACAGCACAGGAACAGGCCCTTCGGCCCTCCAAGCCTACGCCGAACCAAATCCTCTATCTAAACCTGTCGCCTATTTTCTAAGGGTCTGTATCTCTTTACTTCCTGCCCATTCATGTATCTGTCCAGATACATCTTAAAAGGCGCTATCGTGCCCGCGTCTACCACCTCCACTGGCAACGCGTTCCAGGCACCCACCACACTCTGCGTAAAGAACTTTCCACGCATATCCCCTCTAAATTTTTCCCCTTTCACTTTGAACTCGTGTCCCCTTGTAATTGAATCCCCCACTCTGGCAAAAGGCTTCTTGCTATCCACCCTGTCTATACCTCTCATGATTTTGTACACCTCAATCAGGTCCCCCCTCAACCTTCGTCTTTCTAATGAAAATAATCCTAATCTACTCAACCTCTCTTCATAGCTAGCGCCTTCCATACCAGGCAACATCCTGGTGTACCTCCTCTGCACCCTTTCCAAAGCATCCACATCCTTTTGGTAATGTGGCGACCAGAACTGCACGCAGTATTCCAAATGTGGCCGATCCAAAGTCCTATACAACTGTAACATGACCTGCCAACTCTTGTACTCAATACCCCGTCCGATGAAGGAAAGCATGCCATATGCCTTCTTGACCACTCTATTGACCTGCGTTGCCACCTTCAGGGAACAATGGACCTGAACACCCAAATCTCTCTGTACATCAATTTTCCCCAGGACTTTTCCATTTACTGTATAGTTCACTCTTGAATTGGATCTTCCAAAATGCATCACCTCGCATTTGCCCTGATTGAACTCCATCTGCCATTTCTCTGCCCAACTCTCCAGTCTATCTATATTCTGCTGTATTCTCTGACAGTCCCCTTCACTATCTGCTACTCCACCAATCTTAGTGTCGTCTGCAAACTTGCTAATCAGACCACCTATACTTTCCTCCAAATCATTAATGTATATCACAAACAACAGTGGTCCCAGCACGGATCCCTGTGGAACACCACTGGTCACACGTATCCATTTTGAGAAACTCCCTTCCACTGCTACTCTCTGTCTCCCGTTGCCCAGCCAGTTCTTTATCCATCTAGCTAGTACATCTTGGACCCCATGCGCCTTCACTTTCTCCATCAGCCTACCATGGGGAACCTTATCAAACGCCTTACTGAAGTCCATGTATACGACATCTACAGCCCTTCCCTCATCAATCAACTTTGTCACTTCCTCAAAGAATTCTATTAAGTTGGTAAGACATGACCTTCCCTGCACAAAACCATGTTGCCTATCACTGATGAGCCCATTTTCTTCCAAATGGGAATAGATCCTATCCCTCAGTATCTTCTCTAGCAGCTTCCCTACCACTGACGTCAGGCTCACCGGTCTATAATTACCTGGATTATCCCTGCTACCCTTCTTAAACAAGGGGACAACATGAGCTGAACTTGGATTCTGTTGCCTGTAAGGCATTCATTTTTTGGCACTGCTTGGACACGTTAGGGTTAGGGTTAGGGTTAGGGCTCGGTCTCGGGCTCAGGCTCGGGCTAGGGTTCGGGTTAGGGTTAGGGTTAGGTTAATCGGGCAGTTTTGTGTTTATGTACTCATTTCTTGAGTCTAATTTCACGAGAAGCTGCCATTTTTATTTGGCCCACGCCTTGAGTTGGTGTCTTGTCCACTTGCCTTGCCAACTGGGACTACGGATGCTTCCCAACGTTTTGCTATCAACTACAGCTTCATCAGGGGAACTGGGTTATGGCAGCACTTGGACCAGGCACAACGGAAGGCGTGTCACTTTAAAGTTAGGGTTAGGGAAATCGGGCAGTTTTGTGTTTATGTACTAATTTCTTGTGTTTAATTTCACGAGCAGCTGCCACTTTTATTTGGCCCACACCTTGAGTTGGTGTCTGTCCGCTTGCCTTGCCAACTGGGACTACGGATGCTACCCAACGTTTCGCTATCAACTATAGCTTCATCAGGGGAACTGGGATAGGGCAGCACTTGGACCAGGCACAACGGAAGAGTTAGGGTTAGCATTAGGGTTAGGGTGCGTGAGGGTGAGGGTTAGCGTTAGGGTGCGTGAGGGTGAGGGTGAGGGTTAGGGTTAGGGTGAGGGTGAGGGTTAGGGTCATGGACAGGGTCAGGGTCTGGCTGAGGCTGAGGCTGAGGCTGAGGGTGAGGGTTTGGGTTCGGGTTAGGGTTAGGGTTCGGGTTCGGGTTCGCGCTCGGGTTAGGGTAGGGTGAACGGGCAGTAGGGGTGGGAAAGCACTTGGACCAGGCACAACAGAAGGCGTGTCACTTTAAAGTTAGGGTTAGGGTAATCGGGCAGTTTTATGTTTATATACTCATTTCTTGAGTTTAATTTCACGAGCAGCTGCCACTTTTATTCGGCTCACGCCTTAAGTTAGTGTCCATCCATGTCCGCTTGCCTTTCCAGCTCGGATTATCAGTGGGATTGCAATGAATAGCATGTGCTATTAATTTTGCAATGAGTATATCGAATTGAAGGATCAGTCGTGTCTAAGGGCTGGACAAAGTTTGGATTTTAGGGCGGGGGCCATCAAGAAGATTCAGAGGTTAGGTCAGGGTCCGCATCCGGGTCGGGGTGGGGTTGTTTTGGGTAGGGTAGGAATAGGTGGGGGGGGTTTTGTTGGTTAAGAATAGATGGGGCGGGCGAGGCTTCGGCTTGGGTTTAGGGTTCGCGCTGGGGGGGTTTAAGCCTAGGATTGGGTGTGGTTAGGTTTAGGCGTTAACGTTAGGCGTTAGGGTTAGGCGTTAGGGGTTAGGGTTAGGGGTTAGGCGTTAGGGGTTAGGGTTAGGCATTAGGGGTTAGGGTTGGGGTTAGGTTTAGGGGTTAGGGTTAGGGGTTAGGTGTTAGGGTTAGGGTTGGCGTTAGCTTTAGGGTTAGGCATTAGGGTTAGGGTTAGTGGTTAGGGGTTGGGCATTAGGGGTTAGGCGTGAGGGGTTAGGGGTTAGGGTGAGGGGTTAGGGTCAGGGGTTAGGCGTTAGGGTTAGGGGTTTAGGTTTAGGGTTAGGCGGGGGGTTTGGCTTAGGCTTGGGGTGTTAGGGTTAGGGTGGGTTAGGGTTAGGGTTAGGGTGGGGGGGATTTTGGGTTAATGTTCAGGTTGGGGGGGGGTTAGGGTTGGGGGGTTTAGGGTTAAGTTTAGGGTTGGGGGCGGGTTAGGGTTAGAGCTAGGGTTACGTGTTGGAGTTAGTCTTAGGGTTACGTGTTGGAGTTGGAGTTGGGGCTGTGGTCGGGGCGTTGGGCTTTGAAGTTAAGCCTTAGGGTTGGGTCTGGATCCAGGGGCAAGAGTTACATTGATGTTACGGGGGTTTGGGCTAGGGTCGTGGCTGGGGTCGGGCTGTTGGTTTTGGGGTTAGATTTTATGGTCCTGGATGGGTCTGGGGCAGGGCTACATGAGTGTTGTGGGGATTTGGGTTAGGGCTCGGACTGGGGCTGGGGTAGGGGCCTTGGGCCTAGGGGCAGGGCCTTATGTTTAGGACTTTGGGTTCAGGGTTAGGGGATTTCGGGTTAGGGCTGGGTCTGGAGGGCAAGGGCCACACCAGGTCAGTCACGGTCGCAGGCTCGGTTCAGGCATCTGGGACAGCCTCAGGGTTTGGTTACCTTAAGTTAGGGCTCAGGTTACGTGTTGAAGTTAGGTCTCGGGTTAGGCTTAGGGTTACGTGTTGGAGTTGGAGTTGGGGCTGTGGTCGGGGCGTTAGGCTTTGGGGTGAAGCCTTAGGGTTGGGTCTGGGTCCAGGGGCAAGAGTTACATTGACGTTACGGGGGGTTGAGGCTGGCGTCGGGGCCTTGGGCCTATGGGTGGGGCCTTAGGTTTAGGTCTTTGGGTTTAGGGTTAGGGGGCATCAGGGTTGGGGCTGGGTCTGGGGAGCGAGGGCCACAGCGGGTCAGTCACGGTTGCAGGCTTGGTTCAGGCATCCGGGACAGCCTCAGGGTTTGGTTACCTTACGTTAGGGCTCGGGTTACGTGTTGAAGTTAGGTCTCGGGTTAGGCTTAGGGTTATGTGTTGGAGTTGGAGTTGGAGTTGGGGCTGTGGTCGGGGCGTTAGGCTTTGGGGTGAAGCCTTAGGGTTGGGTCTGGGTCCAGGGGCAAGAGTTACATTGACGTTACGGGGGGTTGAGGCTGGGGTCGGGGCCTTGGGCCTAGGGATGCGGCCTTTGGTTTAGGTCTTTGGGTTTAGGTTAGAGGGCGTCAGAGTTGGGGCTGGGTCTGTGGAGCGAGGGCCACAGCGCGTCAGTCACAGTCACATGCACGGGTCAGGCATCCGGGCCAGCCTCAGGGTTTGATTACATTAATTTCTAGGTTAGCATTTCGGTTTAAAAACATCTTTTTTTATTCATTCACGGGATGTGGGTGTCGCTGGCCAGGACAGCATTTATTGCCCATCCCTAATTGCCCTTGAGAAGGTGGTGGTGAGCTGCCTTCTTGAATCGCTGCAGTCTGTGTGGGGTAGGTACACCCACAGTGCTGTGAAGAAGGGAGTTCCAGGATTTGACCCAGCGACAGTGAAGATACGGTGATATAGTTCCAAGTCAGGATGTTATGTGACTTGGAGGGGAACTTGCAGATGGTGGTGTTCCCATGTATTCGCTGCCCTTGTCCTTCTAGTTGGTAGAGGTCGCGGTATTTGGGCAACAGGGGTTTGTCTAGGGTTCTGCCATAGTATGTGTAACCAATTATGACTTTTGTCATTTTCGGCCTAGTCCATTTGGGCTTTTGGGTTTTAGATTATTAATATTGTTTAATTGGGTTCCCCAGTGCACCAATTTTCTTTGGGTAGATGGGCTACTTCTAAGGCTGGCGTTATTGTCCGAAATGGTTGTGGATGGTGTGCTGTGTTCCCATGGATTAGGGGTATGTGGAGTTCAGGATTGTTTTGGATGTGTTACGTTTTAAGTATGGGTGAAGAAATATTTGCTGTCCTACATTTGGTTCAGACCCTTTGGTAACTGGGTTTGTAATGTTAAGATCCACCATCTCTCTTTCCTTTTCCTTTGTATTGGTGTCCAATTCAAGTTAGTTTCAAGCCCCATGATTTCCAGGGACTGAATTCCATGTTGTATAAAATGTCTGGTTATCGCCTTGTCTTCCTTTCCTGTCCGGATGGAACTAAGGTGTCCCGTAAATCTAGTTCTTAAAGTGTTCCCTGTTTCCCCGATATATAAAATGTGGCACTGTTTACATCGAATTGCATAGACTACATTTTGTTGCTCGCATGTAATTCTTTGCTTTATTAAAGCGGTTTTTCCTGTGTTCTCGTTTTGTAAGATTTTTAAGACCTTTAGGTGTTTACATGTTCCACATTGTCTGTCACCGCAATTTGGTACGGCTTGTGCCTTTACGCTACTGGTGACCAATAGGTCTTTTAGGTTTTTGCCTCTTTTGAAAGCTGATGTTATGCTATATTGGCTCAGTGAGTTAACATCCCCTTTTAACTTTTCAAAATGGTTTCTCACTACCCTATTTATCTGTTGAGTTGTTGTGCTGTATGTTGTAACAAGTGGTAGTCTTGTAGTTGGCCTATCCCGTGGCTGTGGGTTCTCCATCTCCCTCAGGAAATTGGACTTGATATGTCTGAGGAATCTCTTTGTGTCGGTGTTTAACTTCACCACAACCTCCAGCTGTGAGAGCGTGATCAACTGAGCCACAGCTGACATTAAAATAAAGTGCAAAAATATTGGATGATTTGATGAAAATTGTGCTCCACATGACACTAACAGCAGGTTAATGTAAATCATGCACAAACCACTCATTGGGGGAAACCAGGACTTGGGGCTATCACTATAAGATAGTAACCAATAAATCCAATAAGGAATTCAAGAGAAACTCCTTTACCTGGGGAATGGTGAAAATGTAGAACTCATTATCATATTAGCAGTGGAAAAGAATAGAAAGCTATGCTGACAGGATTGGATGAAGAAGGGTGGGAGGAGGCTCATGTGGAGCATAAATACTGGCATGGATTGTTTTTTTAAAATATCATTCATTGAGCATCACTGGCAAGGCCAGTATTTATTACCCATCCCGAAGTGCCCTCGAGAAGCTGGTGGCGAGCCAACTTCCTGAATACAGCTGAGAGGTTTGCGATGCTAATTCAGAAGACATTGAAGAGTCAACCACATAGCTTTGGTTCTGGAGTCACAGAGAGACCAGACTGAGTAAGAACGGTAGATTTTCTTGTCGAAAGGGCATGAGTGAACCAGATGGGTTTTTTGTGGCAATCATAATCACTATTGCTCATATTTCAAAATGTATTTAATTAACAGAATTTTGAACTCCCCAGTGGTCACGGTGGGATTTGAACTGACAATTTCCAATCATTAGTTCAGGCATTCTGGGTTACTTTCAGCAGTAGGCTACCATACCCATATTCTGACCAAATGGCCTGTTTACGTGCAGCAAATTCTATGGAAAAATCACAATCAGAATTCAAACTGTGTTAAAATACCGCTACGTAGAATGTTTGGACTGAGATACAATGATGAACAGTCACTTATGCAGTTTCTATATATCGTGTAGGTATGTCGTAAAACTACGGATACATGCCGGAGCCTTACTGAATGCATCATTTATCTGGGAGGTGGTTTCCATCGAATAATGTTCCAGAATAAACTATTCCGTGCTGAGGGGATAATCATGTTTCTTAGTATCACACAGACTGGCTAAAGAGGGCAGTGAAGCTCCTCGCAGGTTTTGCAGAACACCAGAGCTTTGCGTATCGTTCATGGTCGAGGATGGAGAATGTAGCCTCACACCCACAGCACATGTAAGATCAGGCTGGTTGGGTAAGACCTGCAGAGTTCAGTTGCGAGTAACTGTACTATCTTCCGTTCCTTTCCGCCCAGCTGTCCTGCGGCTCTGCGAAAATCTACTGAGGTCGCAAAACCCGTGCGAAATGCCTCAGCTGTAGAAACCCACAGGCAACGCCAGCGAACTGGATGATACATGGATGATAGAAGAATGAAGGGTATGTAGGTAGTTTGATCTTAGAGTAGGTTAAAGGGTCGGCACAACATCGTGGGCCGAAGGGCCTGTATTGTGCTGTACTGTTCTATGTTCTATGTTCTAACTGTTAGCATGTCACAAGAGGATAACACTGAGGACTGTTGGGGATTCAGCATCTGGTGGCTAAATTGGTCTCCACTTTAACAGATGAGGCTTTGAAAGGAAAAAGCAATTTTGAGATTGTTTTCAATGAATGCCGTAAAGAGCACAGTAAGGCTCCTTTCTGTTGTTAGTTCCCTGCATTTTATTTGTGACCGTTGTTGGGGGTGTGCCCAGATGTAATGGCAGTTTTCCCACCACTGAGAAAATGGCACGTGATTAGTCAGATATCTTACTTGATTTTGGAGCTGAAGGCACTTGTCAAACACACTCACGAGAATACAGGACATGACCAATTCTTCCTGATGGTACCGAGCCTCTCACATTGACTGCCCATATTGCGGTGGGACCATTGTCCACTTTAGCGAATGGAGACAGATATGAAAGCTTTGTGGTTCAAGTGCTACCTCTGTAATCTCGTCCAGCCCCACAACTCTCCAAGATAACCTTGATCCTCCAATTTTTGCTATTACATCTTAAATAACAGCTTCCAACATTTTCCCTCAGACAGATGTTAAGCTAACTGGCCTGTAGTTTCCTGCTTTCTGTCTCCCTCCTTGCAACCCAGGCAATGGTGAAAGAGGAGGTATTCAGACACTGGGGGGGTTTAAAATTGATAAAGAAGATATATTATATAGGCTGTCTGTACTGAAAGTGGATAAAACACCAGGACCAGATGAGATGCATCCATGGATACTGAGGGATGTGAGGGTGGAAATTGCAGAGGCACTGGCCATAATGTTTCACTTCTCCTTCGATTTGGGGGTGGTGCCAGAGGACTGGAGAATTGTTCAAAAAAGGGTGTAAAGATAAGCCCAGAAACTACAAGCTAGTCAGGTGGGGAAATTGCTAAAAAGAATAATTACTAGTCACTTGGACAAATGTGGGTTAATTAAGGAAAGTCAGCATGGACCGGGAAAATCATGTTTAACTAACTTGCTGGAGTTTTTTGAGGAGGTAACAGAGGGTTGATGAGGGCAATGCTGTTGATGTGGTGTGCATGGATTACAAAAGGTGTTTGATACAGTGCCACACAACAGACTTGTGAGCAAACTTGTAGTTCATTGAATAAAAGGGACGGTAGCAACATGGATACGAAATCGGCTGAGTGACAGGAAACAGAGAGTTGTGGTTAATGGATGATTTTAGGCTGGAGGAAGGTTTGTGACGGTGTTTCCCAGGGGTCAGTGTTGGGAGCCTTGCTTTTCCTGATATATATTAATGACCGAGACCCTGGTGTGCAGGGCACAATTTCAAAGTCTGCAGATGATATGAAACTTGGAAGCATTGTGAACTGTGAGGAGGATAGTGTAGAACTTCAAAAGGACATGGGCAGGTTGGTGGAATGGGAAGATGAAGTTCAATGCAGAGAAATGTGAAGTGATTAATTTTGGGAGGAAAGACATGGAGAGACAACATAAAACAAAGGGTACAATTCTAAAGAGGCTGCAGGAGCAGAGGGACCTGCATGCATATGCACATAAGTCATTGAAGGTAGCGGGACAGGTTGAGAGTGCGGTTAATAAAGCATACAGTATCCAGGGCTTTATGAATAGGGGCAGAGAGTACAAGAGCAAGGAGGTTATGTTGAACTTGTATAAGACACTAGTTTGGCCTCAGCTGGAGTGCTGCGTCCAGTTCTGGGCGCCGCACTTTAGGAAAGATGTGAGGGCATTGGAGAGAGTACAGAAAAGATTCATGAGAATGGTTCCAGGGATGAGGAACTTCAGATTGGAGAAGTTAGGACAATTTTCCTTGCAGAAGAGAAGGCTGAGAGGTGATTTGATAGAGGTATTCAAACCATGTGGGGTCTGGACAGAGTAGATGGAGAGAAACTGTTCCCATTCGTGAAAGGATCGAGAATGCGAGGCACAGATTTCAAGTATTCGCTAAGAGAAGCAAAAACTTTTTCACAAAGTGAGTGGTTCAGGTCTGGAATGCACTGCCTGAGAATGGAGTGGAGACAGGTTCAACTGAGGCATACAAAACGGAATCAGACAGTTATATTAAAAGGAAGAATGTGCAGGGTTACCGGGAGAAGGCGGGTGGATTACAGAGACTGGAAAAGTGTCAGTGCATTTTAAAATATCAAGTTATTGTAATCCAAGGAAACTCACAGGGTTTTGTAACACTCTGTCTGATCAAGGTGAGACTTGTTTAACTGGACGGGTCAAACCGTGATATCACAGAGCAAGTCTGACCCTCACACTGTCCATCACCGTGAGATCAGACATCACAATCGGTTTGTAAACTGAGTTAATTTGATGCAGGAAGCTGTACGAGCAGTTTTAGTGAAGGAAAGGGAGCTGCACTGACTGTAACTAAGTGGCTGATCTGTCTAGGAGTGAAGGTGGTCGGGGAGAAGATCTGAGCAGTTTTGTGATCGAGAAGACAGCGAGCTGAGAGAGGGAGGGAGAAAGAAAACCTTCACAAGAAGGTGCGACTGACAGAGCCAGCTATTGGAGCAAATAGGTACGTTATCAATCCCTTCCATTCTTTGGAGCTGTAGGTAACATGGTCTGTAGGTAGTCATGTCTTCCAGGGGGTGAGGGAAGGGAGTGTGTGTGTTAAACAGATCATGGAAATATTGCTCGAGTTCCGTTCTGAAAAAGTTTAGATCTTATTTAAAACTGTAAAAAATCTGGAGCTCAGTCTGGGCCTCAGTCAATGATACTGAAGGAATCGGTTAGAAACACTTGTCCCAAGCATTTCTGCTGTCCTCTGACCTCATCAATCCCTCGCTCAATGCCAAGGCCCTCCTCCCAGGTCAGATGCCTCAGGTACTGCCCTCTAAAAGCCTCTCATTGTGTCAGACAAGCTCCTGGTGCCAGTGACCCTGGATCACCTGATGGCATTGCAGCCATTCTGGAGCTTCACTGTGATTCTGGAGAAGGAATCAACTGATTGACTCCAGAATCTTTAATACTCAGCTAACATCAGAATCTGTGGCCAAGAACATCACTAGAAAAGAGACACATCCATAAGTAATGGTGCACTCTGAATCTGCATTCAGCATTTCCAGGTTAAATGGTTTAACTAGCAGTGGAATTAGAAAATGCCTAGAGATGTCTCGTTACAATCCAGTGATTCTGATCTGTTTTTTGCTTCTTCTTCCAGACATACATGGTTGGTGTCAGGATGAGCAAGAGGAAATTTCCATCAAATTACCCACAGACTAAAGGATGAGTAACAAAAGCACAAAGAACAAGTGCACCACGACACACAACAAGCAGCACATCCTGCCCCAAACCAACTCAAAATACTACAAAGGAGGGAGCCGTGTCCCTGAAATTCTCCTCACCCCATCCCTCTGTGTCCCATCCATTTCTCAGTGCCAACTCCACATCTGTTCATTTGTTGGTTTAATTTGACGGCCAACAACAACCCAGCCACTGGTCCATCTAGACACTCCTCCGATGGCTGGAGATGGTGTGAAACCGACTCTCTCTCCCTTCTGGTTTATTTCCTAACACCACCAGGTCTATCATCCCCACCAGCTCCTCCTAGATTTACTTTGATATCTATTTTTATTGTTGTTTATGTTTATGTTTAAAGATACAGCACTGAAACAGGCCCTTCGGCCCACCGAGTCTGTGCCGACCATCAACCACCCATTTATACTAATCCTACTCTAATCCATATTCCTACCACATCCCCACCTGTCCCTATATTTCCCTACTACCTACCTATACTGGGGGCAATTTCTAATGGCCAATTTACCTACCAACCTGCAAGTCTTTTGGCTTGTGGGAGGAAACCGGAGCAACCGGAGGAAACCCACGCCGACACAGGGAGAACTTGCAAACTCCACACAGGCAGTACCCAGAAGTGAACCCGGGTCACTGGAGCTGTGAGGCTGTGGTGCTAACCACTGCGCCACTGTGCCGCCCAAATTGGGAAATTTGCCCCACACCCTCTTCCCCATCTTAGCCCCCAGGCTGGACCTTCACGTCCGGCCCTCATGTCCCCGCATCGGCATCAAGCAGTAACCCTGCTCCAACTCCAGGCTCAGTTTGATATTGCTCAGGACTAACTGCACTGGCACTGGCTAGGACCCAGTCCATACAGTCAGCTCTGACCAATATCGGCTGGAGCTCCACCTTGGGACTGAAGTTGAAGGTCTCGCGGGGGGAACGCTCTGGTTGTTGCCTCGATTGTGTCGAGTGGGACCGGCTGGTTCAGGCCACTCGCCTGCCAGTTGCTGCCATCCCCTCCGCACAATCGATTGAGGCCCCGGTACCAACTTGTACCGAGACCTCCCAGAATATGAGGAAGAGTCCTCCCCTGGCGCCAGCCGGCTCTGAGGAGTCCGTGCCGACTGGTGCCAGTATAAGGCTGGTTCCCCCAAGCGCGACTAGCTAGTGTTGGTGGTCCTTCACCGGAGCCATCCTCTGGTGACACCAACCCAGCCCTGGGACATTGGTCTCCAGTTGGTGGCAGCTTATCTGGGGGACACTACCCTTGGGGGACTCGACCCCACTCAGGGTCACCTATGTTGGGGGCGATTGCCACTTTGGTGAGAGCAGTCGCAGGTCTCTGTTCACTTTTTATAGATCTGTGTCTGCCTCCTCACCTCTGTGGACTCACCTTCAGCCACTCCCTGCAATTCTTAAGGGGTATCTAGGTTCCAAGGGCTCTCTCACACAGGGAGGGTACGTGTGCCTCACTGTCACCTCCCCCGAGTGGCAGGGGAACATGTGTCGAGGGTTTATCTCCATCGGCCCTCATGTTTATGAGCTCGTAGCTAATCCAGCCGCCCTCGACTCTGTTCCCCGAGATTTACTATTATCAACCTTCCCTGTCGGTTGAGCCCTTGGAAGCTTCCTGGAGGCATTCGGCCTCGGAAGCCCAGTTGGGTGCCTGAGTCGGACCACGACCTCCAGTCGTTTAGGCTTTCATGTATTTAACACGAGGGTGACCTTGAGTCTGAAACTGTGGCTTCTGGAAGTCCCTTCACTTGGGGGTTTGAGTCCATGCTTGGGGTTTTGCAAAAGGCCACAAGCATCGACCTTTGCTGGATTCTTTTTCCCTTGATAAGCGTCCTCCGGTTAAGGCCAAGTTAGACAATATCCATAGGACCTCCAGCACCCTGCTTCACACCTTGCAGTTTACTGGTATCTGGTCAACTGTAGTCGTGAAGGTATCAGAAGGAAAGTTATCACCTGGTTCCACCCACAAGTGGGATCTGGCGCAGCTTCCTGCAGGGTTTGGCACATCTCCCCCAATTCCCTACCACCATATCCACTGGGTGGCGGCCTCACCGGCAGGTGAGTGGGTACAGAGTGCGGACCACCTACACAGAACATCGACTGCAGCAGCTGGCTGTGTGGGTGCCCTCAATGTAGGAGCAGGGTCTATCGCCCAGTGGATCTTGCATCACCGATTAGTATGGCCAAGCACCTTGGGCTTTCTTCAGGTACTGCAGATGCCCCTTGGTGCCGAGGCCTTCTTTGGTGAGCAAGTGGAGGAGCTGCTGCGGCAGAACCTTCAGGCATTCCCGAATTGGCATTTAAGATGTGGACACTGCTCACTCTAGAACTTAGTCTGTAGGCCCCTTCCATCAACCCACCATTCCACTCACAGTCACCAATAAACTCACTGTCACCAATCCACTCACCTCCAACAGCCTTTCCCAGGCTGTATCCGGAACGGAATGTCCTTTGTACCATGCTAGCTCCCTGAATTGCAGATTAGGACCTGGAATTCAGGCAGCTAGCAACACTTCATCTTTGATACCCTGTCCGGCTGCACCCCCCCAAGCAGTGATCCTACCTTTGCCAGTTGGAAGGGGGGGATCACTCTTGGGTTAAAGAGACCAGAAGTAGTGAGTATCCTCTGGATTGGCTGCTTGAGCCTCCATGTTTCTCACAATGTGGTTTGCTTTGATGCTCAGAGGAACCATCTACCAGTGGCCATTCTGGCAGGTGACACCATGGTCTTTTAGTATTGGGACTGAGAGTCAGGGATAATTCTCCAGAAGAGAACTGTTGGGGAGATTTCTCCAGGTGAAACTTCTGGATAACTATCCCCACTGCCAGTAATGTTTCCACAACTCGCCTTTGTCACAGCATCTGAACTCGAGCTGATGCTCTTGGGGAACACTGTCTTCTCCAGGTTCTTCAGCTAATGCTTTGACAAATGGGTGATGTTGGGGGAGGTCACATTCAGGATGAATGGGCTTCCAGGCCAGTGGGCGTGCTTGAGCTCACTTGGCATTTCAACAGGCTCGGTCAGGGTGTGAACGGTATATTAGGACAGTGTGCACTTTCAGACTCGGGACGGCGGGGTAAGTCAGTGTGTCTGCAGACAGACAATATGACAGTAGTCCGGTATGTCAACAGGGTGGGACTCCCTCCTGGGTCCCTCTGTCAAGGAGATACGTTGCTTCCCATTGGTGCTTGTAGGACGGGGTGACACTTTTGCTGCCACATTTGGCCGGGGTGAACAACACAACAGTCAACACACTCAGCTGCTGTGTAGTTCACCTTCCGAGTGGATGATCCACACTGAGGTGGTCCAGAATATCTTCAGGACTTGGCGGGGGGTGGGGGGGTTTACCAGATCGATCGACTTGCTCGTATCACCGGACAATCCCCAATCTGCTGGGGGACCTCAAGCAGTCATGGTGGAGGCTGGACTGTCTGTGGTTCTTTGGTTTCGAGATTCTGTTGCTCAGGGTAGCCTGATCTCCAGGATGCTCGGGAAATTTACAGCAGATGGTGGTTCTGATTAACCCTTCATTGACCTCACAAACCGTCCTCCTTCTACATCCTGGTGTTGAATACTGCCGGTCTGATTTCAGGAGCCCACGGAGAAAGCCAAGTTATTTGGAGATTAAAGACGACCCTACCTTTAGTAAGGGAAACATCAGTTTTCATTCCAGCGTCCTCCACACACGGCTGGACACTGTCCAACTGGTGCTCAGGGTTAGAAGGGTGGAACCTGCATGGGAACAGACTCCGGCTCCCAGGACAAGTTGATGAAAGTGAGTGTTATTCGTGGGAGTCAGCGCCAGAACCAAACAGTAAGCTGAAGGAGACTTGGGTCTTTCCAGCTTCTGATTGACGGTCTGGCTGTTCAGATGGAATGCCCATCAGATTAGGGTATAGCAGCAATGTGACACTCATGGTTGTGATGCTCACTTTTTTCATGTCTGTCCTTGGTCTCTTTCGCCCCCGTTCACAGACAGGCCCCTCCACCCTCCTCGCCCTCAGCACTACTTGGTTCGTCGGCAGCAGTGCGTCTAGAATGTCTGAATGATGATCAGCGCCCTTGGAAGCTGATCCTTTGCAAGCTGCTCCCTTGTAAGGTTCTCTTCATTTTCCGATTGACGAGGCTTTTTCCACCCACCTGGGTGCCCCTTGGGAATTGGAGGGGGTGTTTGGTATGTAGTTTCCTCGTTCTGGGTTGTGTTTGGGTGTCAACAAGCTGAGTTCTGGGGTGTGCTAAAATTGAACACAGCACGGGAGCCGGGGAGGGACGGAGGGAGGGGAAAAGCATGTGGGCGTGCCCTCCACGGATAAGGCATTGAAAAAATGGCTTAAAAGGGAGGTCACGCCTTACCAAGTTTTCCCCAGGGAAATTGTGCCGATGCATCCCGATAATTAGATCCACATTCCCCCCCATTTGGCCGTCAATATTTCGGAGCTGATGTTCCATCCAAACATTGCTGGCTCTGTAACTCAATTCCAATCCACTGAGAGCCCAGCACAGACTAAAGGAATGGCATCAGTTCCCAACAAATTCAAAGATGTCACAGTTAGCAGGGAAGTGGGAACCCTGGACATGCTAGTACAGAGCTAGAGTGCAGATGGTTGGAGACTAAGCTCTGGGGCAGTGTGTTCAGATGGTGTCTGGGAAAGCTATTGTCTTGGAAAGCAATGGCTGAAGAGGGCTAGAGTGATCTCCTGGACTCGTTTCGATCGCCTAAGGGGGTCGGAGAGGAATTTCCCAGATCTTTTTCCCAAATTGGCCTGGGTTTTTATGTCTGGTTTTTCGCCTCTCTCAGGAGATCACATGGTCGAGGGTGGGGTGGGGTGGGGAGTCAATCTGTGTTGTGATGAGAAGGAATCGCAGTTGTGTGGGACGTGCTGGACGGAGCAGACAGGAACCTATCCATCCGTCAATTCTCTATCAAGTCACGTTAATTCAATGACTTCAATGTGAAATCTGGAAATAAACGTGGATTCAAATTGGACAAACTTTCTGTGTTTTTTTCTGATTTGTGCGCGGGCTAGAATAAGGACCAGAAAAGCGAAGAGAAGAGTTCTCTTCATCTTCAGTTTGTTTTATTCATTCACGGGATGCGGCCGTTGCTGGCGAGGCCAGCACTTATTGCCCATCCCTTCTTGAAGAAAGCTGTGTGGTTTGTGAGGCTATTTCAGAGGGCTGCTTAGAGTCAACCAGGATGGCAGATTTCCTTCCCTGAAGAACATTAGTGAGCCAGATGGGTTGCTCCAACAATCCCCTACTTTCATGCACACCATCACTGATATAAGATTTTTAATTCCGAATTCTGATTTGATTAACTGAATTTCAATTCCCCAGCTGTCTTGGTGGGATTTGAACTTGTGTCTCTGGATTACTAGTCCAGTAATATGACCACGATGCCAGTCTATTGCCCTTAAACAGAGCTGCTGATTGGGTGAACTCTCTGAGCCACTTACCAGGTACGACCTGAACTGAATCCCCAGTCAGCTACACAAACGTACATAAAGACTATCAGATCCATCGAGCTCGCCTCATCCAGTAGACAGTAGAACCTCACGCTCTCCCATCCCTCCTTACATATTAATGTAATCTCTTGGAATGGAAAGGACCCTCGCCAATTCAGGAAAATCCTCTGGGCAGCTGCTCTGTCAACACCCTGAGGCTCCAGGAGGCCACATCATAATCTAACCTGGCCACTAACTCCATGTAACTCACAATGTCCTCTCAGGACCTTAGCCAGTTCCTCTTTTAAAGGTCTCTCTGTTACACGTGTTTGTTCCAGAGGGTGACGAGCCTGTGACAAGTGATGGAGTGGTACAGCACAGAAGACCATTCGGCCCATCGTGCCTGTGACAGATCTTGACTGGAGCCGCACACCCAGTCAGTCCCACCTGACCCAAAACGTGCCCAAATACAAACTGGTGGGAAGGAAAGAGACATACACTAAATACATGGAGAGCAGGGGACAGCAAGACAAGGGCAAATACAAAGATTAGAAGGAAGGTTAAAAAAAACAATGAGGGCAAAGAGGAAGTGTGAAATTAAATTGTCAAGGAATATAAAACAAAAGAATAAAATATTTTACAGACACATAAATAAAACAACTGGAAGTCTCGATGGGAATTGGGCCATTTAACGATGGACAGGATAATATGCCAATAACTTATACTTATATTACATAGTACAGCATCTCAAGGTGCTTCACAGGATATAAAGCCACAAAAGGAGATATTAGGGCAACTTCATTCTCCTGTGCAGTGAAAACTGCCCGTGTACCAGAACCTTGTTCAGCCGGTTCAGTTGTGAGATTGAATGGAGGGACAGGAAGCTGCAGGTCATCCATGTGAGAGAAGAGAAGCAGCAACGAGTACTTTTGAAAATTCAGTTCAGATGGGGGAAAAAATCCACATCAGTCCTTTCTCAAGTCTTGTCTGCAAACATCATGTCCATTGAAGACAACAGTTCACACACCCATGGGCTTTCACTCTGTTCTCAATGGTTTTTATTCTGCAAATTAACATGTCCACAGACACAGCAAAAAATAAGCATTACCCCAACTGATCTGTAAAAATATTTCAAAACTGCTTTTTGCTACACAAATTATACACTGTCCAGCATGACCTCATTTCAGCATCAGCAGAAACTCACTTCACCCTGGGTCTTCCTAGCTGCAGACTGAATCACCAGCTTCAGTTCCGCCTGATCCCTGATCCAGGTGAAAATGGAGACCAGTACGGGAAATGCACCCAAAAAAAAACAGCACAGCAAAGGCGGAGCCATGGAAGAAACAGATTTCCAGGGTTTTCTAGCTCATGCACTCAGTAAAGACGCTGTGACACTGAACCATGCAAAGCCTGAAAAACCACTGGGTCTGTATGGGATAGCTAACGTGGTCTGGGGCAGTATTGTACAGCTGCAAAGAGGGAGGAGTGAAGGACAGGCGAGGACAGCATTGGGCTTGACTATCGAGGGGCCGAGTGGCCTACTCTTGCTCCAAATTCTGACATTTGTATAAGACAAGTCCTCTTAAACTAAAAAAAAAAGAGTTTACATCGAATTGCATCGACTACATTTTGTTGCTCGCATATAATTGTTTGCTTTATTAAAGCGGTTTTTCCTGTCTTCTCGTTTTGTAAGATTTTTAAGACCTTTAGGTGTTTACATGTTCCACATTGTCTGTCACCGCAATTTGGTACGGCTTGTGCCTTTCCGCTGCTCCTGACCAATAGGTCTTTTAGGTTTTTGCCTCTTTTGAAAGCTGATGTTATGCTATATTGGCTCAGTGAGTTAACATCCCCTTTTAACTTTTCAAAATGGTTTCTCACTACCCTATTTATCTCTTGAGTTGTTGCGCAGTATGTTGTAACAAGTGGTAGTCTTGTAGTTGGCCTATCCCGTGGCTGTGGGTTCTCCATCTCCCTCAGGAAATTGGACTTGATATGTCTGAGGAATCTCTTTGTGTACCCCCTCCGTCTCAGTGCGGTGAAAAGGGTGGTGACCGCTTTGTTGAAATCTTCTAGCTTTGTGGATATGCGGTGGAACCGCATGAGTTGTGACTTTACCAGTCCTCTAAAGGTGTGCCTGGGATGGTGGCTTTTAGTGTGCAGGAGTGTATGTGTGTCAGTTACTTTGAAGAATACCTTTGTTGCTAATGATGTTTCGCTGTTCACTGCAGCTTCATCAGGGGAAAATGGATGATTCATTGCAGAATCTGTTGAATAAAGGTGAGTGAGCTGCCTGTTGAATGTGATTGGTGGGAAAAGTCTCCTTATCCTGAAACAATTGGGCTGTTTTTTAAAAGTTTAATTGACCCAATGGGAAGTGTGGTCTGTGCATTGAGCCCCTGTAAAAAAAACACCCTGGTTCCCACGGTAGCAGAGCCCCACCACGTGTTGGGTTTACCTTGTGCTCCACAACCTTCCAGCGTTCCGGCCGACTACATCTGCAGGAAGTGTACCCAGTTGCAGCTCCTCACAGACCGCATGGATCGGTTGAAGCGGCAACTGGATGCACTTAGGAGCATGCAGGTGGCAGAAAGTGTCATAGAAAGGAGTTTTAGAGAAGTGGTTACACCCAAGGTGCAGGCAGATAGATGGGTGACCGCTAGAAGGGGCAGGCAGTCAGTACAGAAATCCCCTGTGGCTATCCCCCTCTCTAACAAGTATACCATTTTGGATACTGTTGGGGGGCGATGGCCTATCAGAGGAAAACAGCAGCAGGCTGTTGTTCAGCAGGGAGGGACAAAGTGCAGAAGAGCAATAGTTATAGGGGACTCTATAGTCAGGGGCACAGATAGGCGCTTCTGTGGACGTGAAAGAGACTCCAGGATGGTATGTTGCCTCCCTGGTGCCAGGGTCAAGGATGTCTCTGAACGGCCAAGGGGCATTCTGAAGGGGGTGGGTGAACAGCCAGAGGTTGTGGTACACATCGGTACCAATGACATAGGCAGGAAGAGTGATGAGATCCTGCAGGGGGAGTTTAGGGAGTTAGGTAGTAAGTTAAAAAACAGGACCTCTAGGCTTGTAATCTCTGGATTACTCCCTGTGCCACGTGCCAGTGAGGCTAGAAATAGGAAGATAGTGCAGCTAAACACGTGGCTGAGCAGCTGGTGTAGAAGGGAGGGTTTCAGATATATGGACCATTGGGCTCTCTTCAGGGACAGATGGGACCTGTACAAGAAGGACGGGTTGCATCTAAACTGGAAGGGCACTAATATCCTGGCTGCGAGGTTTGCTAGCGTCTCTCGGGAGGGTTTAAACTAGTGTGGCAGGGGGGTGGGAACCAGAGAAGTAGGACAGCTAGTGAAATAAATGAGGAGGACATCGTAAATAAGGCCAGTAGGACTAAGAGGAAGAGCAGGCAGGGAGATGTTGCTGAGCACAGCGGGACTGGTGGTCTGAAGTGCATTTGTTTCAATGCGAGAAGAATAACAGGTAAGGCAGATGAACTTAGAGCTTGGATTAGTACTTGGAAATATGATGTTGTTGCTATTACAGAGACTTGGTTGAGGGAAGGGCAGGATTGGCAGCTAAATGTTCCAGGATTTAGAAGATTCAGGCGGGATAGAGGGGGATGTAAAAGGGGTGGGGGAGTTGCATTACTGGTTAAGGAGAATATCACAGCTGTGCTGCGGGAGGACACCTCAGAGGGGTCATGCAGCGAGGCAATATGGGTGGAGCTCAGGAATATGAAGGGTACAGTCACGATGTTGGGGGTTTACTACAGGCCTCCCAACAGCCAGCGGGAGGTAGAGGAGCAGATATGTAGACAGATTTTGGAAAGATGTAAAGGTAACAGGGTTGTGGTGGTGGGTGATTTTAACTTCCCCAATATTGACTGGGACTCACTTAGAGCTAGGGGCTTGGATGGGGCAGAATTTGTGAGGAGCATCCAGGAGGGCTTCTTGTAACTGTATGTAGATCGTCCAACTGGGGATGGGGCCATTTTGGACCTGGTATTGGGGAATGAGCCTGGCCAGGTGGTCGAAGTTTCAGTGGGGGAGTATTTCGGGAACAGTGACCATAATTCCATAAGTTTTAAGGTACTTGTGGATAAGGATAAGAGTAGTCCTCGGGTGAAGGTGCTAAATTGGGGGAAGGATAATTATAACAATATTAGGCAGGAACTGAAGAATTTACATTGGGGGCGGCTGTTTGAGGATAAATCAACATCTGACATGTGGGAGTCTTTCAAACGTCAGCTGATTAGAATCCAGGACCAGCATGTACCTGTGAGGAAGAAAGACAAGTTTGGCAAGTTTCGGGAAGCTTGGATGACACGGGATATTGTGAGCCTAGTCAAAAAGAAAAAGGAAGCATTTGTAAGGGCTGGAAGGCTAGGAACAGATGAAGCACTTGAGGAATATAAATACAGTAGGAAGGAACTTAAGCAAGGAGTTAGGAGGGCTAAAAGGGGTCATGAAAAGTCATTGGCAAACAGGATTAAGGAAAAGGGTCCAGGGAAAGGGTCGGCCCACTCAAGGACAGAGATGGGAATCTATGTGTGGAGCCAGAGAAAATGGGCGAGGTGCTAAATGAGTACTTTGCATCAGTATTCACCAAAGAGAAGGACTTGGTGGATGATGGGCCTAGGGAAGGGAGCGTAGATAGTCTCAGTCATCTCAGTATCAAAAAGGAGGAGGTGTTGGGTGTCTTGCAAAGCATTAAGGTAGATAAGTCCCCAGGGCCTGATGGGATCTACCCTAGAATACTGAGGGAGGAAAGGGAAGAAATTGTTAGGGCCTTGACAGAAATCTTTGCATCCTCATTGGCGACAGGTGAGGTCCCAGAGGACTGGAGAATAGCCAATGTTGTTCCTTTGTTTAAGAAGGGTGGCAAGGTTAATCCAGGAAATTATAGGCCGGTGAGCCTTACGTCAGTGGTAGGGAAACTATTAGAGAGGAATCTTCGGGACAGGATTTACTCCCATTTGGAAACAAATGAACTTATTAGCGAGAGACAGCATGGTTTTGTGAAGGGGAGGTCGTGTTTCACTAATTTGATTGAGTTTTTTGAGGAAGTGACAAAGATGATTAATGAAGGAAGGGCAGTGGATGTTATCTATATGGACTTTAGTAAAGCCTTTGACAAGGTCCCGCATGGCAGACTGGTACAAAAGGTGAAGTCACACGGGATCAGAGGTGAGCTGGCAAGATGGATACAGAACTGGCTCGGTCCTAGAAGACAGAGGGTAACAGTGGAAGGGTGCCTTTCTGAATGGAGGGATGTGACTAGTGGTGTTCCGCAGGGATCAGTGCTGGGACCTTTGCTGTTTGTAGTATATATAAATGATTTGGAGGAAAATGTAACTGGTCTGATTAGTAAGTTTGCGGACGACACAAAGGTTGGTGGAGTTGCGGATAATGATGAGGATTGTCAGAGGATACAGCTGGACGTAGATCGGTTGGAGACTTGGGCGGAGAAATGGCAGATGGAGTTTAATCCAGACAAGTATAATGTAATGCATTTTGGAAGGTCTAATGCAGGTGGGAGGTATACAGTAAATGGCAGAACCCTAAGGAGTATTGACAGGCAGAGAGATCTGGGCGTACAGATCCACAGGTCACTGAAAGTGGCAACGCAGGTGGATAAGGTAGTCAAGAAGGCATACGGCATGCTTGCCTTCATCGGTCGGGGCATAGAGTATAAAAATTGGGAAGTCATGTTGCAGCTGTACAGAACCTTAGTTAGGCCACACTTAGAATATTGCGTGCAATTCTGCTCGCCACACTACCAGAAGGACGTGGAGGCTTTGGAGAGGGTACAGAGGAGGTTTACCAGGATGTTGCCTGGTCTGGAGGGCATTAGCTATGAGGAGAGATTGGAAAAACTCGGATTGTTTTCACTGGAACGACGAAGGTGGAGGGTTGACATGATAGAGGTTTACAAAGTTATGAGCGGCATGGACAGAGTGGATAGTCAGAAGCTTTTTCCCAGGGTGGAAGAGTCAGTTACTAAGGGACATAGGTTTAAGGTGCGAGGAGCAAAGTTTAGAGGGGATGTGCGAGACAAGTTTTTTACACAGAGGGTGGTGAGTGCCTGGAACTTGCTGCCAGGGGAGGTGGTGGAAGCAGATACGATAGCGACGTTTAAGAGACATCTTGACAAATACATGAATAGGATGGGAATAGAGGGATATGGGCCCCGGAAGTGCAGAAGGTGTTAGTTTAGGCAGGCATCAAGATCGGCGCAGGTTTGGAGGGCCGAATGGCCTGTTGCTGTGCTGTACTGTTCTTTGTTCTTTGTAACTTCTGCAAAAAAAAACCTAGTCCTGAAACAAAGGGGAACAATTAGGCTGCTTTTAAATTTAATTTTAATTGACCCACTGGGTTTGAAACAATTGCAGCTTTTTTAAGTTTTTAAAGTTTAAATTTAAATGGTCCCTTGGGAAGCCCGATCTGTGCATTTGTGGCCCTGCAAAATAACCTGTTTGCCATGGTAACAGAGCCCTACCCCATGCTGGGTCACCCCAAGTCCATCAAAAACAAACAAACAGTAAAATCACCCAGTCCTGGGACATTAATGGGTTGCTTTAGCTCCCCAGCGCCACTGTGTGGTAGGTCTTTGTAACAGCAATACATTTATATTCTAAATTTAAAATGCAGAAGTAAGGAGGGATTGAATGATAATTAATATTAACCTGCCTATCTAAGAGGAGGGATTTAATTATAATTATAATTAAAACTGACCTGCCTATCTAAGAGATCTGTAACCCTACACCCATTACACTCAGGTGTTAATTTAAAACTTTGGTTTATTTGTTACATAATTATTTGGGAATGGAATGGGAATTGGATGTATTCCTGGGGGTGAAGGGCCCGCAAGTTTGGTATTGGGGTGTGAGCTTAGGCACGACTGTTCCCCAGTAGAGACCCTGGCAGCACAGGCCAGATGGCCTTGAAAGTGCAGAATTTAATTTTCTTATGTCTTGTTTAATGGCACGCGCCATTTCTGTGTATCGACCAGCTGAACTTGGATTCTGTTGCCTGTAAGGCATTTATTTTTTGGCACTGCTTGGACAGTCACAACGGACGGGGGGCTTTTAGGGTTAAGTTTAGGTTTGGAGGCGGGTTAGAGTTACAGCTAGGATTACGTGTTGGAGTTAGGCTTAGGGTTAAGTGTTGGAGTTGGGGCTGTGGTCGGGGCTTTAGGCTTTGGAGTTAAGCCTTAAGCTTGGGTCTGGATCTAGGGGCAAGAGTTACATTGATGTTATGGGGGGTTGGGCTAGGGTCGGGTCGTTGGTTTTGGGGTTAGATTTTAGGGTCCTAGCTGGGTCTGGGGCGGGGGTTACATGAGTGTTGTGGGGATTGGGGTTAGGGCTAGGGCTGGTGTTGGGGTCAGGGTTTTGGGCCTAAGGGCAGGGCCTTCGGTTTAGGTCTTTGGGTTCAGGGGTAGGGGGTATTAGGGCCTTGGGTTGTTGCGCAGTCTGTTATAACAAGTGGTAGTCTTGTAGTTGGCCTATCCCGTGGCTGTGGGTTCTCCATTTCCCTCAGGAAATTGGACTTGATATGTCTGAGGAATCTTTTTGTGTAGGGGTTTAACTTCACCACAACCTCCAGCTGTGAGAGCGCGATCAACTGAGCCACAGCTGACATTAAAATAAAGTGCAAAAATATTGGATGATTTGATGAAACTTGTGCTTCACATGAACAAAGAACAAAGAACAAAGAAAATTACAGCACAGGAACAGGCCCTTCGGCCCTCCAAGCCTGCGCCGATCCAGATCCTAAATCTAAACCTGTCGCCTATTTTCTAAGGGTCTGTATCTCTTTGCTTCATGCCCATTCATGTATCTGTCTAGATACATCTTAAAAGATGTTATCATGCCCGCGTCTAACACCTCCGCTGGCAATACGTTCCAGGCACCCACCACCCTCTGCCACTAACAGCAGGTTAATGTAAATCATGCACAAACCACTCATTGGGGGAAACCAGGACTTGGGGCTATCACTACAAGATAGTAACCAATAAATCCAATAAGGAATTCAAGAGAAACTCCTTTACCTGGGGAATGGTGAAAATGTAGAACTCATTATCATATTAGCAGTGGAAAAGAATAGAAAGCTATGCTGACAGGATTGGCTGAAGAAGTGTGATTGGATGAAGAAGGGTGGGAGGAGGCTCATGTGGAGCATAAATACTGGCATGGATTGTTTTTTTAAAATATCATTCATTGAGCATCACTGGCAAGGCCAGTATTTATTACCCATCCCGAAGTGCCCTCGAGAAGCTGGTGGCGAGCCAACTTCCTGAATACAGCTGAGAGGTTTGTGAGGCTAATTCAGAAGACATTGAAGAGTCAATCACATAGCTTTGGTTCTGGAGTCACAGAGAGACCAGACTGAGTAAGAACGGTAGATTTTCTTATCGAAAGGGCATGAGTGAACCAGATGGTTTTTTTTGTGACAATCATAGTCACTATCGCTGATAATTCAAAATGTATTTAATTAACAGAATTTTGAACTATCCAGTGGTCACGGTGGGATTTGAACTGACAATTTCCAATCATTAGTCCAGGCATTCTGGGTTACTTTCAGCAGTAGGCTACCATACCCATATTCTGACCAAATGGCCTGTTTACGTGCAGCAAATTCTATGGAAAAATCACAATCAGAATTCAAACTGTGTTAAAATACCGCTACGTAGAATGTTTGGACTGAGATACAATGATGAACAGTCACTTATGCAGTTTCTATATATCGTGTAGGTATGTCGTAAAACTACGGATACATGCCGGAGCCTTACTGAATGCATCATTTATCTGGGAGGTGGTTTCCATCGAATAATGTTCCAGAATAAACTATTCCGTGCTGAGGGGAGAATCATGTTTCTTAGTATCACACAGACTGGCTAAAGAGGGCAGTGAAGCTCCTCGCAGGTTTTGCAGAACACCAGAGCTTTGCGTATCGTTCATGGTCGAGGATGGAGAATGTAGCCTCACACCCACAGCACATGTAAGATCAGGCTGGTCGGGTAAAACCTGCAGAGTTCAGTTGCGAGTAACTGTAATACTTTCTTCCGTTCCTTTCCGCGCAACTGTCCTGTGGCTCTGCGAAAATGTACTGAGGTCGCAAAACCCGTGAGAAATGCCTCAGCTGTAGAAACCCACAGGCAACGCCAGCTAACTGGATGATACATGGATGATAGTAGAATGAAGGGTATGTAGGTAGTTTGATCTTAGAGTAGGTTAAAGGGTCGGCACAACATCGTGGGCCGAAGGGCCAGTACTGTGCTGTACTGTTCTATGTTCTAACTGTTAGCATGTCACAAGAGGATAACACTGAGGACTGTTGGGGATTCAGCATCTGGTGGCTAAATTGGTCTCCACTTTAACAGATGAGGCTTTGAAAGGAAAAAGCAATTTTGAGATTGTTTTCAATGAATGCCGTAAAGAGCACAGTAAGGCTCCTTTCTGTTGTTAGTTCCCTGCATTTTATTTGTGACCGTTGTCGGGGATGTGCCCAGATGTAACGGCAGTTTTCCCACCATTGAGAAAATGGCACCTGATTAGTCAGATATTTTACTTGATTTTGGAGCTGAAGGCACTTGTCAAACACACTCACAAGAATACAGGACATGACCAATTCTTCCTGATGGTACCGAGCCTCTCACATTGACTGCCCATATTGCGGTGGGACCATTGCCCACTTTAGCGAATGGAGACAGATGTGAAAGCCTTGTGGTTCAAGTGCTACCTCTGTAATCTCGTCCAGCCCCACAACTCTCCAAGATAACCTTGATCCTCCAATTTTTGCTATTACATCTTAAATAATAGCTTCCAACATTTTCCCTCAGACAGATGTTAAGCTAACTGGCCTGTAGTTTCCTGCTTTCTGTCTCCCTCCTTGCAACCCAGGCAATGGTGAAAGAGGAGGTATTCAGACACTGGAGGGGTTTAAAATTGATAAAGAAGATATATTATATAGGCTGTCTGTACTGAAAGTGGATAAAACACCAGGACCGGATGAGATGCATCCATGGATACTGAGGGATGTGAGGGTGGAAATTGCAGAGGCACTGGCCATAATGTTTCACTTTTCCTTCGATTTGGGGGTGGTGCCAGAGGACTGGAGAATTGTTCAAAAAAGGGTGTAAAGATAAGCCCAGCAACTACAGGCTAGTCAGGTGGGGAAATTGCTAAAAAGAATAATTACTAGTCACTTGGACAAATGTGGGTTAATTAAGGAAAGTCAGCATGGACCGGGAAAATCATGTTTAACTAACTTGCTGGAGTTTTTGAGGAGGTAACAGAGAGGGTTGATGAGGGCAATGCTGTTGATGTGGTGTACATGGATTACAAAAGGCGTTTGATACAGTGCCACACAACAGACTTGTGAGCAAACTTGTAGTTCATTGAATAAAAGGGACGGTAGCAACATAGATACGAAATCGGCTGAGTGACAGAAAACAGAGAGTTGTGGTTGATGGATGATTTTAGGCTGGAGGAAGGTTTGTGACGGAGTTTCCCAGGGGTCAATGTTGGGAGCCTTGCTTTTCCTGATATATATTAATGACCGAGACCCTGGTGTACAGGGCACAATTTCAAAGTCTGCAGATGATACGAAACTTGGAAGCATTGTGAACTGTGAGGAGGATAGTGTAGAACTTCAAAAGGACATGGGCAGGTTGGTGGAATGGGAAGATGAAGTTCAATGCAGAGAAATGTGAAGTGATTAATTTTGGGAGGAAAGACATGGAGAGACAACATTTAACAAAGGGTACAATTCTAAAGAGGCTGCAGGAGCAGAGGGACCTGCATGCATATGCGCATAAGTCATTGAAGGTAGCGGGACAGGTTGAGAGTGCGATTACTAAAGCATACAGTATCCTGGGCTTTATTAATAGGGGAATAGAGTACAAGAGCAAGGAGGTTATGTTGAACTTGTATAAGACACTAGTTAGGCCTCAGCTGGAGTGCTGCGTCCAGTTCTGGGCACCGCACTTTAGGGTATATGTGAGGGCATTGGAGAGAGTACAGTGAGTGGTTCAGGTCTGGAACGCACTGCCTGAGAACGTGGTGGAGACAGGTTCAACTGACGCATACAAAACGGAATTAGACAGTTATATGAAAAGGAAGAATGTGCAGGGTTACCGGGAGAAGGCGGGGGAATGGAACTGAGCGAATTGCTCTTTCGGAGAGCCCGTGCAGACACGATGGGCTGTGTGACCTCCTTCTGCACTGTAACAATTCTGTGATTCTGTGGGTTTTCAAAGATCTGGGATATGATACCACATAATAGACTCATGAATCAGGTCAGAGAATGAGGAGTCAGGGGACAAGTAGCAGAATAATTAGTTAGCCATTTGCAAGACAGACTGTCGGGGTAAAGGGTTGTAATTTGGAACGGCAGAAGGTGGGAAGTGATGTTCCACAAGAATCAGTGCTGTTCATAACGTATATGAATGCAGTTTACACCAAACAGGGAGGGAGGGAGGGGTGTCAACATCGTGCAAGACTGCGACACGGTGCAAGAAGCTATGAACAAACCTTCAGAATGGACATATAATAGGCAAAAGAATTTCAACATGGTTTATATTTTGGCAACAGCATCATATGAATGTGTTAAGCATCGGCAATCTGGCTTATCAAAGAGTTTAGTTTAGTTTAGTTTAGTTTAGAGATACAGCACTGAAACAGGCCCTTCGGCCCACCGAACTAGTGCCGACCATCAACCACCCATTTATATTAATCCTACATCCCTACCACATCCCCACCTGTCCCTATATTCCCCTACCTATACTAGGGGCAATTTACAATGGCCAATTCACCTATCAACCTGCAAGTCTTTGGCATGTGGGAGGAAACCGGAGCACCTGGAGGAAACACATGCAGACACAGGGAGAACTTGCAAACTCCATACAGGCAGTACCCAGAATTGAACCCGGGTGGCTGGAGCTGTGAGGCTGCGGTGCTAACCACTGTGTTTCCCATGATAATTCCCATTCTCTAATGAAATATTTCACAAACAAAAAAATGATTCATGAGCAGCTCGGACTGCAGTTCCAAAGAATAAAATTGAAGTTGTCAGCTTTGAACACACCCCAAACTTAACTGGCATTGGAAAACTAACGGATCCCAGAGATAGGTCAAAATCAGTGGATTACAGAGACTGGGAAAATGTTAGTGCATTCTGAAATATCAAGTTATTGTAATCCAAGGAAACTCACAGGGTTTTGTAACACTCAGTTTGATCAAGGTGAGACTTGTTTAACTGGACGGGTCAAACCGTGACATCACAGAGCAAGTCTGACCCTCACACTGTCCATCACAGTGAGATCAGACATCGCAATCGGTTTGTAAACTGAGTTAATTTGAGGCAGGAGGCTGTACGAGCAGTTTTAGTGAAGGAAAGAGAGCTGCACTGACTGCAACTAACTGGCTGATCTGTCTCGGAGTGAATGTGGTCGGGGAGAAGATCTGAGCAGTTTTGTGATGGAGAAGACAGCGAGCTGAGAGAGGGAGGGAGGAAGAAAACCTTCACAAGATGGTGCGACTGACAGAGCAAATAGGTACGTTATCAATCCCTTCCATTCTTTGGAGCTGTAGGTAACATGGTCTGTAGGTAGTCATGTCTTCCAGGGGGTGAGGGAAGGGAGTGTGTGTGTTAAACAGATCATGGAAATATTGCTCGAGTTCCGTTCCGAAAAAGTTTAGATCTTATTTAAAACTGTAAAAAATCTGGAGCTCAGTCTGGGCCTCAGTCAATGATACTGAAGGAATCGGTTAGAAACACTTGTCCCAAGCATTTCTGCTGTCCTCTGACATCAACAATCCCTCGCTCCATGCCAAGGCCCTCCTCCCAGGTCAGATGCCTCAGGTACTACCCTCTAAAAGCCTCTCATTGTGTCAGACAAGCTCCTGGTGCCAGTGACCCTGGATCACCTGATGGCATTGCAGCCATTCTGGAGCTTCACTGTGATTCTGGAGAAGGAATCAACTGATTGACTCCAGAATCTTTAATACTCAGCTAACATCAGAATCTGTGGCCAGGAACATCAGAAAAGAGACACGTCCATAAGTAATGGTGCACTCTGAATCTGCATTCAGCATTTCCAGGTTAAATGGTTTAACTAGCAGTGGAATTAGAAAATGCCTAGAGATGTCTCGTTACAATCCAGTGATTCTGATCTGTTTTTTGCTTCTTCTTCCAGACATACATGGTTGGTGTCAGGATGAGCAAGAGGAAATTTCCATCAAATTACCCACAGACTAAAGGATGAGTAACAAAAGCACAAAGAACAAGTGCATCACGACACACAACAAGCAGCACATCCTGCCCCAAACCAACTCAAAATACTACAAAGGAAGGAGCCGTGTCCCTGAAATTCTCCTCACCCCATCCCTCTGTGTCCCATCCATTTCTCAGTGCCAACTCCACATCTGTTCATTTGTTGGTTTAATTTGACGGCCAACAACAACCCAGCCACTGGTCCATCTAGACACTCCTCCGATGGCTGGAGATGGTGTGAAACCGACTCTCTCTCCCTTCTGGTTTATTTCCCATCCCCACCAGGTCTATCATCCCCACCAGCTCCTCCTAGATTTACTTCGACATCTATTTTTATTGTTGTTTATGTTTATGTTTATGTTTAAAGATCCAGCACTGAAACAGGCCCTTCGGCCCACCGAGTCTGTGCCGACCATCAACCACCCATTTATACTAATCCTACACTAATCCCATATTCCTACCACATCCCCACCTGTCCCTATATTTCCCCACTACCTACCTATACTAGGGGCAATTTCTAATGGCCAATTTACCTACCAACCTGCAAGTCTTTTGGCTTGTGGGAGGAAACCGGAGCAACCGGAGGAAACCCACACAGACACAGGGAGAACTTGCAAACTCCACACAGGCAGTACCCAGAAGTGAACCCGGGTCGCTGGAGCTGTGAGGCTGTGGTGCTAACCACTGCGCCACTGTGCCGCCCAAATTGGGAAATTTGCCCCACACCCTCTTCCCCATCTTAGCCCCCAGGCTGGACCTTCACGTCCGGCCCTCATGTTCCCGCATCGGCATCAAGCAGTAACCCTGCTCCATCCAGGCTCAGCTTGATATTGCTCAGGACTAACTGCACTGGCACTGGCTAGGACCCAGTCCGTACAGTCAGCTCTGACCAATATTGGCTGGAGCTCCACCTTGGGACTGAAGTTGAAGGTCTCGAGGGGGGAACGCTCTGGTTGTTGCCTTGATTGTGTCAAGTGGGACTGGCTGGTTCAGGCCACTCGCCTGCCAGTTGCTGCCATCCCCTCCGCACAATCGATTGAGGCCCCGGTACCAACTTGTACCGAGACCTCCCAGAATTTGAGGAAGAGTCCTCCCCTGGCGCCAGCCGGCTCTGAGGAGTCCGTGCCGACTGGTGCCAGTATAAGGCTGGTTCCCCCAAGCGCCACCAGCTAGTGTTGGTGGTCCTTCACCAGAGCCATCCTCTGGTGACACCAACCCAGCCCTGGGACATTGGTCTCCAGTTGGCAGCAGCTTATCTGGGGGACACCACCCTTGGGGAACTCGAACCCACTCAGGGTCACCTATGTTGGGGGTGATTGCCACTTTGGTGAGAGCAGTCGCAGGTCTCCGTTCACATTTTATAGATCTGTGTCTGCCTCCTCACCTCTGTGGACTCACCTTCAGCCACTCCCTGCAATTCTTAAGGGGTATCTAGGTTCCAAGGGCTCTCTCACACAGGGAGGGTATGTGTGCCTCACTGGCCCCTCCCCCGAGTGGCAGGGGAACATGTCTCGAGGGTTTATCTCCATCGGCCCTCGTGTTCATGAGCTCGTAGCTAATCCAGCCGCCCTCGACTCTGTTCCCCGAGATTTACTATTATCAACCTTCCCTGTCGGTTGAGCCCTTGGAAGCTTCCTGGAGGCATCCTGCCTCGGAAGCCCAGTTGGGAGCCTGAGTCGGACCACGACCTCCAGTCGTTTAGGCTTTCATGTATTTAACACGAGGGTGACCTAGAGTCTGAAACTGTGGCTTCCGGAAGTCCTTTCACTTGGGGGTTTGAGACCATGCTTGGGGTTTTGCAAAAGGCCACAAGCATCGACCTTTGCTGGATTCTTTTTCCTTTGATAAGCGTCCTCCGGTTAAGGCCAAGTTAGACAGTATCCATAGGACCTCCAGCACCCTGCTTCACACCTTGCAGTTTACTGGTATCTGGTCAACTGTAGTCGTGAAGGTATCAGAAGGAAAGTTATCGCCTGGTTCCACCCACAAGTGGGATCTGGCGCAGCTTCCTGCAGGGTTTGGCACATCTCCCCCAATTCCCTACCACCATATCCACTGGGGGGGGCGGCCTCACCGGCAGGTGAGTGGGTACGAAGTGTGGACCACCTACAGAGAACATCGACTGCAGCAGCTGGCTGTGTGGATGCCCTCATTGTAGGAGCAGGGTCTATCGCCCAGTGGATCTTGCATCACCGATTAGTATGGCCAAGCACCTTGGGCTTTCTTCAGGTACTGCAGATGCCCCTTGGTGCCGAGGCCTTCTTTGGTGAGCAAGTGGAGGAGCTGCTGCGGCAGAACCTTCAGGCATTCCCCAATTGGCATTTAAGATGTGGACACTGCTCACTCTAGAACTTAGTCTGTAGGCCCCTTCCATCAACCCACCAATACACTCACAGTCACCAATCCACTCACCTCCAACAGCCTTTCCCAGGCTGTATCCGGAACTGAATGTCCTTTGTACCATGCTAGCTCCCTGCATTGCAGATTAGGACCTGGGATTCAGGCAGCTCGCAACACTTCATCTTTGATACCCTGTCCGGCTGCACCCCCCCACCCAAGCAGTGATCCTGCCTTTGCCAGTTGGAAGGGGGGGATCGCTCTTGGGTTAAAGAGACCAGAAGTAGTGAGTATCCTCTGGATTGGCAGCTTGAGCCTCCATGTTTCTCACAATGTGGTTTGCTTTGATGCTCAGAGGAACCATCTACCAGTGGCCATTCTGGCAGGTGACACCATGGTCTTTTAGTATTGGGACTGAGAGTCAGGGATAATTCTCCAGAAGAGAACTGTTGGGGAGATTTCTCCAGGTGAAACTTCTGGATAACTATCCCCACTGCCAGTAATGTTTCCACAGCTCGTCTTTGTCACAGCATCTGAACTCGAGCTAATGCTCTTGGGGAACACTGTCTTCCCCAGGTTCTTCAGTTAATGCTTTGACAAATGGGTGATGTTGGAGGAGGTCACATTCAGGATGAATGGGCTTCCAGGCCAGTGGGCGTGCTTGAGCTCACTTGGCATTTCAACAGGCTCGGTCAGGGTGTGAACAGTATATTCGGACAGTGTGCACTTTCAGACTCGGGACGGCGGGGTAAGTCAGTGTGTCTGCAGACAGACAATATGACAGTAGTCCGGTATGTCAACAGGGTGGGACTCCCCCCTGGGTCCCTCTGTCAAGGAGATACGTTGCTTCCCATTGGTGCTTGTAGGACGGGGTGACACTTTTGCTGCCACATTTGGCCGGGGTGAACAACACAACAGTCAACACACTCAGCTGCTGTGTAGTTCACCTTCCGAGTGGATGATCCACACTGAGGTGGTCCAGAATATCTTCGGGACTTGGTGGGGGGTGGGGGGGTTTACCAGATCGATCGACTTGCTCGTATCACCGGACAATCCCCAATCTGCTGGGGGACCTCAGGCAGTCATGGTGGAGGCTGGACTGTCTGTGGTTCTTTGGTTTCGAGATTCTGTTGCTCAGGGTAGCCTGATCTCCAGGATGCTCGGGAAATTTACAGCAGATGGTGGTTCTGGTTAACCCTTCATTGACCTCACAAACCGTCCTCCTTCTCCATCCTGGTGTTGAATACTGCCGGTCTGATTTCAGGAGCCCATGGAGAAAGCCAAGTTATTTGGAGATTAAAGACGACCCTACTTTTAGTAAGGGAAACATCAGTTTTCATTCCAGCGTCCTCCACACACGGCTGGACACTGTCCAACTGGTGCTCAGGGTTAGAAGGGTGGAACCTGCATGGGAACAGACTCCGGCTCCCAGGACAAGTTGATGAAAGTGAGTGTTATTCGTGGGAGTCAGCGCCAGAACCAAACAGTAAGCTGAAGGAGATTTGGGTCTTTCCAGCTTCTGATTGACGGTCTGGCTATTCAGATGGAATGCCCATCAGATTAGGGTATAGCAGCAATGTGACACTCATGGTTGTGATGCTCACTTTTATCATGTCTGTCCTTGGTCTCTTTAGCCCCCGTTCACAGACAGGCCCCTCCACCCTCCTCGTCCTCAGCACTACTTGGTTCGTCGGCAGCAGTGCGTCTAGAATATCTGAATGATGATCAGCGCCCTTGGAAGCTGATCCTTTGCAAGCTGCTCCCTTGTAAGGTTCTCTTCATTTTCCGATTGACGAGGCTTTTTCCACCCACCTGGGTGCCCCTTGGGATTTGGAGGGGGTGTTTGGTATGTAGTTTCCTCGTTCTGGGTTGTCTTTGGGTGTCAACAAGCTGAGTTCTGGGGTGTGCTAAAATTGAACACAGCACGGGAGCCGGGGAGGGACGGAGGGAGGGGAAAAGCATGTGGGCGTGCCCTCGACGGATAAGGCATTGAAAAAATGGCTCAAAAAGGAGGTCACGCCTTACCAAGTTTTCCCCAGGGAAATTGTGCCGATGCATCCCGATAATTAGATCCACATTCCCCCCCATTTGGCCGTCAATATTTCAGAGCTGATGTTCCATCCAAATATTGCTGGCTCTGTAACTCAATTCCAATCCACTGAGAGCCCAGCACAGACTAAAGGAATGGCATCAGTTCCCAACAAATTCAAAGATGTCACAGTTAGCAGGGAAGTGGGAACCCTGGACATGCTAGTACAGAGCTAGAGTGCAGATGGTTGGAGACTAAGCTCTGAGGCAGTGTGTTCAGATGGTGCCTGGGAAAGCTATTGTCTTGGAAAGCAGTGGCTGAAGAGGGCTAGAGTGATCTCCTGGACTCGTTTCGATCGCCTAAGGGGGTCGGAGAGGAATTTCCCAGATCTTTTTCCCAAATTGGCCTGGGTTTTTATGTCTGGTTTTTCGCCTCTCTCAGGAGATCACATGGTCGAGGGTGGGGTGGGGAGTCATTCTGTGTTGCGATGAGAAGGCATCGCAGTTGTGTGGGACGTGCTGGACGGAGCAGACAGGAACCTATCCATCCGTCAATTCTCTATCAAGTCACGTTAATTCAATGACTTCAATGTGAAATCTGGAAATAAACGTGGATTCAAATTGGACAAACTTTCTGTGTTTTTTTCTGATTTGTGCGCGGGCTAGAATAAGGACCAGAAAAGCGAAGAGAAGAGTTCTCTTCATCTTCAGTTTGTTTTATTCATTCACGGGATGCGGGCGTTGCTGGCGAGGCCAGCACTTATTGCCCATCCCTTCTTGAAGAAAGCTGTGTGGTTTGTGAGGCTATTTCAGAGGGCTGCTTAGAGTCAACCAGGATGGCAGATTTCCCTCCCTGAAGGACATTAGTGAGCCAGATGGGTTGCTCCAACAATCCCCTACTTTCATGCACACCATCACTGATACAAGATTTTTAATTCCAAATTCTGATTTGATTAACTGAATTTCAAAAACATTTTGTGTTTTTTTCTGATTTGTGCGCGGGCTAGAATAAGGACCAGAAAAGTGAAGAGTTCTCTTCATCTTCAGTTTTAATTCCGAATTCTGATTTGATTAACTGAATTTCAATTCCCCAGCTGTCTTGGTGGGATTTGAACTCGTGTCTCTGGATTACTAGTCCAGTAATATGACCACGATGCCAGTCTATTGCCCTTAGACAGAGCTGCTGATTGGGTGAACTCTCTGAGCCACTTACCAGGTACGACCTGAACTGAATCCCCAGTCAGCTACACAAACGTACATAAAGACTATCAGATCCATCGAGCTCGCCTCATCCAGTAGACAGTAGAACCTCACGCTCTCCCATCCCTCCTTACATATTAATGTAATCTCTTGGAATGGAAAGGACCCTCGCCAATTCAGGAAAATCCTCTGGGCAGCTGCTCTGTCAACACCCTGAGGCTCCAGGAGGACACATCGTAATCTAACCTGGCCACTAACTCCATGTAACTCACAATGTCCTCTCAGGACCTTAGCCAGTTCCTCTTTTAAAGGTCTCTCTGTTACACGTGTTTGTTCCAGAGGGTGACGAGCCTGTGACAAGTGATGGAGTGGTACAGCACAGAAGACCATTCGGTCCATCGTGCCTGTGACAGATCTTGACTGGAGCCGCACACCCAGTCAGTCCCACCTGACCCAAAACGTGCCCAAATACAAACTGGTGGGAAGGAAAGAGACATACACTAAATACATGGAGAGCAGGGGACAGCAAGACAAGGGCAAATACAAAGATTAGAAGGAAGGTTAAAAAAAAAACAATGAGGGCAAAGAGGAAGTGTGAAATTAAATTGTCAAGGAATATAAAACAAAAGAGTAAAACATTTTACAGACACATAAATAAAACAACTGGAAGTCTCGATGGGAATTGGGCCATTTAACGATGGACAGGATAATATGCCAACAACTTATACTTATATTACATAGTACAGCATCTCAAGGTGCTTCACAGGATATAAAGCCACAAAAGGAGATATTAGGGCAACTTCATTCTCCTGTGCAGCGAAAACTGCCCGTGTACCAGAACCTTGTTCAGCCGGTTCAGTTGTGAGATTGAATGGAGGGACAGGAAGCTGCAGGTCATCCATGTGAGAGAAGAGAAGCAGCAACGAGTACTTTTGAAAATTCAGTTCAGAGGGGGGAAAAAATCCACATCAGTCCTTTCTCAAGTCTTGTCTGCAAACATCATGTCCATTGAAGACAACAGTTCACACACCCATGGGCTTTCACTCTGTTCTCAATGGTTTTTATTCTGCAAATTAACATGTCCACAGACACAGCAAAAAATAAGCATTACCCCAACTGATCTGTAAAAATATTTCAAAACTGCTTTTTGCTACACAAATTATACACTGTCCAGCATGACCTCATTTCAGCATCAGCAGAAACTCACTTCACCCTGGGTCTTCCTAGCTGCAGACTGAATCACCAGCTTCAGTTCCGCCTGATCCCTGATCCAGGTGAAAATGGAGACCAGTACGGGAAATGCTCCAGAAAAAACAGCACAGCAAAGGCGGAGCCATGGAAGAAACAGATTTCCAGGGTTTTCTAGCTCATGCACTCGGTAAAGACGCTGTGACACTGAACCATGCAAAGCCTGAAAAACCACTGGGTCTGTATGGGATAGCGAACGTGGTCTGGGGCAGCATTGTACAGCTGCAAAGAGGGAGGAGTGAAGGACAGGCGAGGACAGCATTGGGCTTGACTATCGAGGGGCCGAGTGGCCTACTCTTGCTCCAAATTCTGACATTTGTATAAGACAAGTCCTCTTAAACTAAAAAAAAAAGAGTTTACATCGAATTGCATCGACTACATTTTGTTGCTCGCATATAATTGTTTGCTTTATTAAAGCGGTTTTTCCTGTCTTCTCGTTTTGTAAGATTTTTAAGACCTTTAGGTGTTTACATGTTCCACATAGTCTGTCACCGCAATTTGGTACGGCTTGTGCCTTTCCGCTGCTCGTGACCAATAGGTCTTTTAGGTTTTTGCCTCTTTTGAAAGCTGATGTTATGCTATATTGGCTCAGTGAGTTAACATCCCCTTTTAACTTTTCAAAATGGTTTCTCACTACCCTATTTATCTGTTGAGTTGTTGCGCAGTATGTTGTAACAAGTGGTAGTCTTGTAGTTGGCCTATCCCGTGGCTGTGGGTTCTCCATCTCCCTCAGGAAATTGGACTTGATATGTCTGAGGAATCTCTTTGTGTACCCCCTCCGTCTCAGTGCGGTGAAAAGGGTGGTGACCGCTTTGTTGAAATCTTCTAGCTTTGTGGATATGCGGTGGAACCGCATGAGTTGTGACTTTACCAGTCCTCTAAAGGTGTGCCTGGGATGATGGCTTTTAGTGTGCAGGAGTGTATGTGTGTCAGTTACTTTGAAGAATACCTTTGTTGCTAATGATGTTTCGCTGTTCACTGCAGCTTCATCAGGGGAAAATGGATGATTCATTGCAGAATCTGTTGAATAAAGGTGAGTGAGCTGCCTGTTGAATGTGATTGGTGGGAAAAGTCTCCTTATCCTGAAACAATTGGGCTGTTTTTTAAAAGTTTAATTGACCCAATGGGAAATGTGGTCTGTGCATTGAGCCCCTGTAAAAAAAACACCCTGGTTCCCACGGTAGCAGAGCCCCACCACGTGTTGGGTTTACCTTGTGCTCCACAACCTTCCAGCGTTCCGGCCGACTACATCTGCAGGACGTGTACCCAGTTGCAGCTCCTCACAGACCGCATGGATCGGTTGAAGCGGCAACTGGATGCACTTAGGAGCATGCAGGTGGCAGAAAGTGTCATAGAAAGGAGTTTTAGAGAAGTGGTTACACCCAAGGTGCAGGCAGATAGATGGGTGACCGCTAGAAGGGGCAGGCAGTCAGTACAGGAATCCCCTGTGGCTATCCCCCTCTCTAACAAGTATACCATTTTGGATACTGTTGGGGGGCGATGGCCTATCAGAGGAAAACAGCAGCAGGCTGTTGTTCAGCAGGGAGGGACAAAGTGCAGAAGAGCAATAGTTATAGGGGACTCTATAGTCAGGGGCACAGATAGGCGCTTCTGTGGACGTGAAAGAGACTCCAGGATGGTATGTTGCCTCCCTGGTGCCAGGGTCAAGGATGTCTCTGAACGGCCAAGGGGCATTCTGAAGGGGGTGGGTGAACAGCCAGAGGTTGTGGTACACATCGGTACCAATGACATAGGCAGGAAGAGTGATGAGATCCTGCAGGGGGAGTTGAGGGAGTTAGGTAGTAAGTTAAAAAACAGGACCTCTAGGCTTGTAATCTCTGGATTACTCCCTGTGCCACGTGCCAGTGAGGCTAGAAATAGGAAGATAGTGCAGCTAAACACGTGGCTGAGCAGCTGGTGTAGAAGGGAGGGTTTCAGATATCTGGACCGTTGGGCTCTCTTCAGGGACAGATGGGACCTGTACAAGAAGGACGGGTTGCATCTAAACTGGAAGGGCACTAATATCCTGGCTGCGAGGTTTGCTAGCGTCTCTCGGGAGGGTTTAAACTAGTGTGGCAGGGGGGTGGGAACCAGAGAAGTAGGACAGCTAGTGAAATAAATGAGGAGGACATAGTAAATAAGGCCAGTAGGACTAAGAGGAAGAGCAGGCAGGGAGATGTTGCTGAGCACAGCGGGACTGGTGGTCTGAAGTGCATTTGTTTCAATGCGAGAAGAATAACAGGTAAGGCAGATGAACTTAGAGCTTGGATTAGTACTTGGAAATATGATGTTGTTGCTATTACAGAGACTTGGTTGAGGGAAGGGCAGGATTGGCAGCTAAATGTTCCAGGATTTAGAAGATTCAGGCGGGATAGAGGGGGATGTAAAAGGGGTGGGGGAGTTGCATTACTGGTTAAGGAGAATATCACAGCTGTGCTGCGGGAGGACACCTCGGAGGGGTCATGCAGCGAGGCAATATGGGTGGAGCTCAGGAATAGGAAGGGTACAGTCACGATGTTGAGGGTTTACTACAGGCCTCCCAACAGCCAGCGGGAGGTAGAGGAGCAGATATGTAGACAGATTTTGGAAAGATGTAAAGGTAACAGGGTTGTGGTGGTGGGTGATTTTAACTTCCCCTATATTGACTGGGACTCACTTAGAGCTAGGGGCTTGGATGGGGCAGAATTTGTGAGGAGCATCCAGGAGGGCTTCTTGAAACTGTATGTAGATCGTCCAACTGGGGATGGGGCCATTTTGGACCTGGTATTGGGGAATGAGCCTGGCCAGGTGGTCGAAGTTTCAGTGGGGGAGTATTTCGGGAACAGTGACCATAATTCCATAAGTTTTAAGGTACTTGTGGATAAGGATAAGAGTAGTCCTCGGGTGAAGGTGCTAAATTGGGGGAAGGCTAATTATAACAATATTAGGCAGGAACTGAAGAATTTAGATTGGGGGCGGCTGTTTGAGGATAAATCAACATCTGACATGTGGGAGTCTTTCAAACGTCAGCTGATTAGAATCCAGGACCAGCATGTACCTGTGAGGAAGAAAGACAAGTTTGGCAAGTTTCGGGAAGCTTGGATGACACGGGATATTGTGAGCCCAGTCAAAAAGAAAAAGGAAGCATTTGTAAGGGCTGGAAGGCTAGGAACAGATGAAGCACTTGAGGAATATAAATACAGTAGGAAGGAACTTAAGCAAGGAGTTAGGAGGGCTAAAAGGGGTCATGAAAAGTCATTGGCAAACAGGATTAAGGAAAAGGGTCCAGGGAAAGGGTCGGCCCACTCAAGGACAGAGATGGGAATCTATGTGTGGAGCCAGAGAAAATGGGCGAGGTGCTAAATGAGTACTTTGCATCAGTATTCACCAAAGAGAAGGACGGTGGATGATGGGCCTCGGGAAGGGAGCGTAGATAGTCTCAGTCATCTCAGTATCAAAAAGGAGGAGGTGTTGGGTGTCTTGCAAAGCATTAAGGTAGATAAGTCCCCAGGGCCTGATGGGATCTACCCTAGAATACTGAGGGAGGCAAGGGAAGAAATTGTTAGGGCCTTGACAGAAATCTTTGCATCCTCATTGGCGACAGGTGAGGTCCCAGAGGACTGGAGAATAGCCAATGTTGTTCCTTTGTTTAAGAAGGGTGGCAAGGTTAATCCAGGAAATTATAGGCCGGTGAGCCTTACGTCAGTGGTAGGGAAACTATTAGAGAGGATTATTCAGGACAGGATATACTCCCATTTGGAAACAAATGAACTTATTAGCGAGAGACAGCATGGTTTTGTGAAGGGGAGGTCGTGTTTCACTAATTTGATTGAGTTTTTTGAGGAAGTGACAAAGATGATTGATGAAGGAAGGTGAGTGGATGTTATCTATATGGACTTCAGTAAAGCCTTTGACAAGGTCCCTCATGGCAGACTGGTACAAAAGGTGAAGTCACACGGGATCAGAGGTGAGCTGGCAAGATGGATACAGAACTGGCTCGGTCCTAGAAGACAGAGGGTAACAGTGGAAGGGTGCCTTTCTGAATGGAGGGATGTGACTAGTGGTGTTCCGCAGGGATCAGTGCTGGGACCTCTGCTGTTTGTAGTATATATAAATGATTTGGAGGAAAATGTAGCTGGTCTGATTAGTAAGTTTGCGGACGACACAAAGGTTGGTGGAGTTGTGGATAATGATGAGGATTGTCAGAGGATACAGCAGGACGTAGATCGGTTGGAGACTTGGGCGGAGAAATGGCAGATGGAGTTTAATCCAGACAAGTATAATGTAATGCATTTTGGAAGGTCTAATGCAGGTGGGAGGTATACAGTAAATGGCAGAACCCTTAGGAGTATTGACAGGCAGAGAGATCTGGGCGTACAGATCCACAGGTCACTGAAAGTGGCAACGCAGGTGGATAAGGTAGTCAAGAAGGCATACGGCATGCTTGCCTTCATCGGTCGGGGCATAGAGTATAAAAATTGGGAAGTCATGTTGCAGCTGTACAGAACCTTAGTTAGGCCACACTTAGAATATTGCGTGCAATTCTGCTCGCCACACTACCAGAAGGACGTGGAGGCTTTGGAGAGGGTACAGAGGAGGTTTACCAGGATGTTGCCTGGTCTGGAGGGCATTAGCTATGAGGAGAGATTGGAAAAACTCGGATTGTTTTCACTGGAACGACGAAGGTGGAGGGTTGACATGATAGAGGTTTACAAAGTTATGAGCGGCATGGACAGAGTGGATAGTCAGAAGCTTTTTCCCAGGGTGGAAGAGTCAGTTACTAAGGGACATAGGTTTAAGGTGCGAGGAGCAAAGTTTAGAGGGGATGTGCGAGACAAGTTTTTTACACAGAGGGTGGTGAGTGCCTGGAACTTGCTGCCAGGGGAGGTGGTGGAAGCAGATACGATAGCGACGTTTAAGAGACATCTTGACAAATACATGAATAGGATGGGAATAGAGGGATATGGGCCCCGGAAGTGCAGAAGGTGTTAGTTTAGGCAGGCATCAAGATCGGCGCAGGTTTGGAGGGCCGAATGGCCTGTTGCTGTGCTGTACTGTTCTTTGTTCTTTGTAACCTCTGCAAAAAAAAACCTAGTCCTGAAACAAAGGGGAACAATTAGGCTGCTTTTAAATTTAATTTTAATTGACCCACTGGGTTTGAAACAATTGCAGCTTTTCTAAGTTTTTAAAGTTTAAATTTAAATGGTCCCATGGGAAGCCCGGTCTGTGCATTTGTGGCCCTGAAAAATAACCTGTTTGCCGTGGTAACAGAGCCCTACCCCATGCTGGGTCACCCCAAGTCCATCAAAAACAAACAAACAGTAAAATCACCCAGTCCTGGGACATTAATGGGTTGCTTTAGCTCCCCAGCGCCACTGTGTGGTAGCTCCTTGTAACAGCAATACATTTATATTCTAAATTTAAAATGCAGAAGTAAGGAGGGATTTAATGATAATTAATATTAACCTGCTTATCTAAGAGGGGGGATTTAATTATAATTATAATTAAAACTGACCTGTCTATCTAAGAGATCTGTAACCCTACACCCATTACACTCAGGTGTTAATTTAAAACTTTGGTTTATTTGTTACATAATTATTTGGGAATGGAATGGGAATTGGATGTATTCCTGGGGGTGAAGGGCCCGCAAGTTTGGTATTGGGGTGTGAGCTTAGGCACGACTGTTCCCCAGTAGAGACCATGGCAGCACAGGCCAGATGGCCTTGAAAGTGCAGAATTTAATTTTCTTATGTCTTGTTTAATGGCACGCGCCATTTCTGTGTATCGACCAGCTGAACTTGGATTCTGTTGCCTATAAGGCATTTATTTTTTGGCACTGCTTGGACAGTCACAACGGACGGGGGGCTTTTAGGGTTAAGTTTAGGTTTGGAGGCGGGTTAGAGTTACAGCTAGGATTACGTGTTGGAGTTAGGCTTAGGGTTAAGTGTTGGAGTTGGGGCTGTGGTCGGGGCTTTAGGCTTTGGAGTTAAGCCTTAAGCTTGGGTCTGGATCTAGGGGCAAGAGTTACATTGATGTTATGGGGGGTTGGGCTAGGGTCGGGTCGTTGGTTTTGGGGTTAGATTTTAGGGTCCTGGCTGGGTCTGGGGCGGGGGTTACATGAGTGTTGTGGGGATTGGGGGTTAGGGCTAGGGCTGGTGTTGGGGTCAGGGTTTTGGGCCTAAGGGCAGGGCCTTCGGTTTAGGTCTTTGTGTTCAGGGGTAGGGGGTATTAGGGCCTTGGGTTGTTGCGCAGTCTGTTATAACAAGTGGTAGTCTTGTAGTTGGCCTATCCCGTGGCTGTGGGTTCTCCATTTCCCTCAGGAAATTGGACTTGATATGTCTGAGGAATCTTTTTGTGTAGGGGTTTAACTTCACCACAACCTCCAGCTGTGAGAGCGCGATCAACTGAGCCACAGCTGACATTAAAATAAAGTGCAAAAATATTGGATGATTTGATGAAACTTGTGCTTCACATGAACAAAGAACAAAGAACAAAGAAAATTACAGCACAGGAACAGGCCCTTCGGCCCTCCAAGCCTGCGCCGATCCAGATCCTAAATCTAAACCTGTCGCCTATTTTCTAAGGGTCTGTATCTCTTTGCTTCATGCCCATTCATGTATCTGTCTAGATACATCTTAAAAGATGTTATCATGCCCGCGTCTAACACCTCCGCTGGAAATACGTTCCAGGCACCCACCACCCTCTGCCACTAACAGCAGGTTAATGTAAATCATGCACAAACCACTCATTGGGGGAAACCAGGACTTGGGGCTATCACTACAAGATAGTAACCAATAAATCCAATAAGGAATTCAAGAGAAACTCCTTTACCTGGGGAATGGTGAAAATGTAGAACTCATTATCATATTAGCAGTGGAAAAGAATAGAAAGCTATGCTGACAGGATTGGATGAAGAAGGGTGATTGGATGAAGAAGGGTGGGAGGAGGCTCATGTGGAGCATAAATACTGGCATGGATTGTTTTTTTAAAATATCATTCATTGAGCATCACTGGCAAGGCCAGTATTTATTACCCATCCCGAAGTGCCCTCGAGAAGCTGGTGGCGAGCCAACTTCCTGAATACAGCTGAGAGGTTTGTGAGGCTAATTCAGAAGACATTGAAGAGTCAACCACATAACTTTGGTTCTGGAGTCACAGAGAGACCAGACTGAGTAAGAACGGTAGATTTTCTTATCGAAAGGGCATGAGTGAACCAGATGGTTTTTTTTGTGACAATCATAGTCACTATCGCTGATAATTCAAAATGTATTTAATTAACAGAATTTTGAACTCTCCAGTGGTCACGGTGGGATTTGAACTGACAATTTCCAATCATTAGTCCAGGCATTCTGGGTTACTTTCAGCAGTAGGCTACCATACCCATATTCTGACCAAATGGCCTGTTTACGTGCAGCAAATTCTATGGAAAAATCACAATCAGAATTCAAACTGTGTTAAAATACCGCTACGTAGAATGTTTGGACTGAGATACAATGATGAACAGTCACTTATGCAGTTTCTATATATCGTGTAGGTATGTCGTAAAACTACGGATACATGCCGGAGCCTTACTGAATGCATCATTTATCTGGGAGGTGGTTTCCATCGATTAATGTTCCAGAATAAACTATTCCGTGCTGAGGGGATAATCATGTTTCTTAGTATCACACAGACTGGCTAAAGAGGGCAGTGAAGCTCCTCGCAGGTTTTGCAGAACACCAGAGCTTTGCGTATCGTTCATGGTCGAGGATGGAGAATGTAGCCTCACACCCACAGCACATGTAAGATCAGGCTGGTCGGGTAAAACCTGCAGAGTTCAGTTGCGAGTAACTGAACTACTTTCTTCCGTTCCTTTCTGCCCAGCTGCCCTGTGGCTCTGCGAAAATGTACTGAGGTCGCAAAACCCGTGAGAAATGCCTCAGCTGTAGAAACCCACAGGCAACGCCAGCTAACTGGATGATACATGGATGATAGTAGAATGAAGGGTATGCAGGTAGTTTGATCTTAGAGTAGGTTAAAGGGTCGGCACAACATCGTGGGCCGAAGGGCCAGTACTGTGCTGTACTGTTCTATGTTCTAACTGTTAGCATGTCACAAGAGGATAACACTGAGGACTGTTGGGGATTCAGCATCTGGTGGCTAAATTGATCTCCACTTTAACAGATGAGGCTTTGAAAGGAAAAAGCAATTTTGAGATTGTTTTCAATGAATGCCGTAAAGAGCACAGTAAGGCTCCTTTCTGTTGTTAGTTCCCTGCATTTTATTTGTGACCGTTGTCGGGGATGTGCCCAGATGTAACGGCAGTTTTCCCACCATTGAGAAAATGGCACCTGATTAGTCAGATATTTTACTTGATTTTGGAGCTGAAGGCACTTGTCAAACACACTCACAAGAATACAGGACATGACCAATTCTTCCTGATGGTACCGAGCCTCTCACATTGACTGCCCATATTGCGGTGGGACCATTGCCCACTTTAGCGAATGGAGACAGATGTGAAAGCCTTGTGGTTCAAGTGCTACCTCTGTAATCTCGTCCAGCCCCACAACTCTCCAAGATAACCTTGATCCTCCAATTTTTGCTATTACATCTTAAATAATAGCTTCCAACATTTTCCCTCAGACAGATGTTAAGCTAACTGGCCTGTAGTTTCCTGCTTTCTGTCTCCCTCCTTGCAACCCAGGCAATGGTGAAAGAGGAGGTATTCAGACACTGGAGGGGTTTAAAATTGATAAAGAAGATATATTATATAGGCTGTCTGTACTGAAAGTGGATAAAACACCAGGACCGGATGAGATGCATCCATGGATACTGAGGGATGTGAGGGTGGAAATTGCAGAGGCACTGGCCATAATGTTTCACTTTTCCTTCGATTTGGGGGTGGTGCCAGAGGACTGGAGAATTGTTCAAAAAAGGGTGTAAAGATAAGCCCAGCAACTACAGGCTAGTCAGGTGGGGAAATTGCGAAAAAGAATAATTACTAGTCACTTGGACAAATGTGGGTTAATTAAGGAAAGTCAGCATGGACCGGGAAAATCATGTTTAACTAACTTGCTGGAGTTTTTGAGGAGGTAACAGAGAGGGTTGATGAGGGCAATGCTGTTGATGTGGTGTACATGGATTACAAAAGGCGTTTGATACAGTGCCACACAACAGACTTGTGAGCAAACCTACAGTTCATTGAATAAAAGGGACGGTAGCAACATGGATACGAAATCGGCTGAGTGACAGAAAACAGAGAGTTGTGGTTGATGGATGATTTTAGGCTGGAGGAAGGTTTGTGACGGAGTTTTCCAGGGGTCAATGTTGGGAGCCTTGCTTTTCCTGATATATATTAATGACCGAGACCCTGGTGTACAGGGCACAATTTCAAAGTCTGCAGATGATACGAAACTTGGAAGCATTGTGAACTGTGAGGAGGATAGTGTAGAACTTCAAAAGGACATGGGCAGGTTGGTGGAATGGGAAGATGAAGTTCAATGCAGAGAAATGTGAAGTGATTAATTTTGGGAGGAAAGACATGGAGAGACAACATAAAACAAAGGGTACAATTCTAAAGAGGCTGCAGGAGCAGAGGGACCGGCATGCATATGCGCATAAGTCATTGAAGGTAGCGGGACAGGTTGAGAGTGCGGTTAATAAAGCATACAGTATCCTGGGCTTTATTAATAGGGGCAGAGAGTACAAGAGCAAGGAGGTTATGTTGAACTTGTATAAGACACTAGTTAGTCCTCAGCTGGAGTGCTGCGTCCAGTTCTGGGCACCGCACTTTAGGGTATATGTGAGGGCATTGGAGAGAGTACAGTGAGTGGTTCAGGTCTGGAACGCACTGCCTGAGAACGTGGTGGAGACAGGTTCAACTGACGCATACAAAACGGAATTAGACAGTTATATGAAAAGGAAGAATGTGCAGGGTTACCGGGAGAAGGCGGGGGAATGGAACTGAGCGAATTGCTCTTTCGGAGAGCCCGTGCAGACACGATGGGCTGTGTGACCTCCTTCTGCACTGTAACAATTCTGTGATTCTGTGGGTTTTCAAAGATCTGGGATATGATACCACATAATAGACTCATGAATCAGGTCAGAGAATGAGGAGTCAGGGGACAAGTAGCAGAATAATTAGTTAGCCATTTGCAAGACAGACTGTCGGGGTAAAGGGTTGTAATTTGGAACGGCAGAAGGTGGGAAGTGATGTTCCACAAGAATCAGTGCTGTTCATAACGTATATGAATGCAGTTTACACCAAACAGGGAGGGAGGGAGGGGTGTCAACATCGTGCAAGACTGCGACACGGTGCAAGAAGCTATGAACAAACCTTCAGAATGGGCATATAATAGGCAAAAGAATTTCAACATGGTTTATATTTTGGCAACAGCATCATATGAAGGTGTTAAGCATCGGCAATCTGGCTTATCAAAGAGTTTAGTTTAGTTTAGTTTAGTTTAGAGATACAGCACTGAAACAGGCCCTTCGGCCCACCGAACTAGTGCCGACCATCAACCACCCATTTATATTAATCCTACATCCCTACCACATCCCCACCTGTCCCTATATTCCCCTACCTATACTAGGGGCAATTTACAATGGCCAATTCACCTATCAACCTGCAAGTCTTTGGCATGGGGGAGGAAACCGGAGCACCTGGAGGAAACACATGCAGACACAGGGAGAACTTGCAAACTCCATACAGGCAGTACCCAGAATTGAACCCGGGTGGCTGGAGCTGTGAGGCTGCGGTGCTAACCACTGTGTTTCCCATGATAATTCCCATTCTCTAATGAAATATTTCACAAACAAAAAAATGATTCATGAGCAGCTCAGACTGCAGTTCCAAAGAATAAAATTGAAGTTGTCAGCTTTGAACACACCCCAAACTTAACTGGCATTGGAAAACTAACGGATCCCAGAGACAGGTCAAAATCAGTGGATTACAGAGACTGGGAAAATGTTAGTGCATTCTGAAATATCAAGTTATTGTAATCCAAGGAAACTCACAGGGTTTTGTAACACTCAGTTTGATCAAGGTGAGACTTGTTTAACTGGACGGGTCAAACCGTGACATCACAGAGCAAGTCTGACCCTCACACTGTCCATCACAGTGAGATCAGACATCGCAATCGGTTTGTAAACTGAGTTAATTTGAGGCAGGAGGCTGTACGAGCAGTTTTAGTGAAGGAAAGGGAGCTGCACTGACTGCAACTAACTGGCTGATCTGTCTCGGAGTGAATGTGGTCGGGGAGAAGATCTGAGCAGTTTTGTGATGGAGAAGACAGCGAGCTGAGAGAGGGAGGGAGGAAGAAAACCTTCACAAGATGGTGCGACTGACAGAGCAAATAGGTACGTTATCAATCCCTTCCATTCTTTGGAGCTGTAGGTAACATGGTCTGTAGGTAGTCATGTCTTCCAGGGGGTGAGGGAAGGGAGTGTGTGTGTTAAACAGATCATGGAAATATTGCTCGAGTTCCGTTCCGAAAAAGTTTAGATCTTATTTAAAACTGTAAAAAATCTGGAGCTCAGTCTGGGCCTCAGTCAATGATACTGAAGGAATCGGTTAGAAACACTTGTCCCAAGCATTTCTGCTGTCCTCTGATCTCATCAATCCCTGGCTCCATGCCAAGGCCCTCCTCCCAGGTCAGATGCCTCAGGTACTACCCTCTAAAAGCCTCTCATTGTGTCAGACAAGCTCCTGGTGCCAGTGACCCTGGATCACCTGATGGCATTGCAGCCATTCTGGAGCTTCACTGTGATTCTGGAGAAGGAATCAACTGATTGACTCCAGAATCTTTAATACTCAGCTAACATCAGAATCTGTGGCCAGGAACATCACTAGAAAAGAGACACGTCCATAAGTAATGGTGCACTCTGAATCTGCATTCAGCATTTCCAGGTTAAATGGTTTAACTAGCAGTGGAATTAGAAAATGCCTCGAGATGTCTCGTTACAATCCAGTGATTCTGATCTGTTTTTTGCTTCTTCTTCCAGACATACATGGTTGGTGTCAGGATGAGCAAGAGGAAATTTCCATCAAATTACCCACAGACTAAAGGATGAGTAACAAAAGCACAAAGAACAAGTGCATCACGACACACAACAAGCAGCACATCCTGCCCCAAACCAACTCAAAATACTACAAAGGAAGGAGGCGTGTCCCTGAAATTCTCCTCACCCCATCCCTCTGTGTCCCATCCATTTCTCAGTGCCAACTCCACATCTGTTCATTTGTTGGTTTAATTTGACGGCCAACAACAACCCAGCCACTGGTCCATCTAGACACTCCTCCGATGGCTGGAGATGGTGTGAAACCGACTCTCTCTCCCTTCTGGTTTATTTCCCATCCCCACCAGGTCTATCATCCCCACCAGCTCCTCCTAGATTTACTTCGACATCTATTTTTATTGTTGTTTATGTTTATGTTTATGTTTAAAGATCCAGCACTGAAACAGGCCCTTCGGCCCACCGAGTCTGTGCCGACCATCAACCACCCATTTATACTAATCCTACACTAATCCCATATTCCTACCACATCCCCACCTGTCCCTATATTTCCCTACCACCTACCTATACTGGGGGCAATTTATAATGGCCAATTTACCTACCAACCTGCAAGTCTTTTGGCTTGTGGGAGGAAACCGGAGCACCCGGAGGAAACCCACGCAGACACAGGGAGAACTTGCAAACTCCACACAGGCAGTACCCAGAAGTGAACCCGGGTCGCTGGCGCTGTGAGGCTCCGGTGCTAACCACTGCGCCACTGTGCCGCCTAAATTGGGAAATTTGCCCCACACCCTCTTCCCCATCTTAGCCCCCAGGCTGGACCTTCACGTCCGGCCCTCATGTCCCCGCATCGGCATCAAGCAGTAACCCTGCTCCATCCAGGCTCAGCTTGATATTGCTCAGGACTAACTGCACTGGCACTGGCTAGGACCCAGTCCGTACAGTCAGCTCTGACCAATATCGGCTGGAGCTCCACCTTGGGACTGAAGTTGAAGGTCTCGAGGGGGAACGCTCTGGTTGTTGCCTCGATTGTGTCGAGTGGGACTGGCTGGTTCAGGCCACTCGCCTGCCAGTTGCTGACATCCCCTCCGCACAATCGGGTGAGGCCCCGGTACCAACTTGTACCGAGACCTCCCAGAATTTGAGGAAGAGTCCTCCCCTGGCGCCAGCCAGCTCTGAGGAGTCTGTGCCGACTGGTGCCAGTATAAGGCTGGTTCCCCCAAGCCCCACCAGCTAGTGTTGGTGGTCCTTCACCAGAGCCATCCTCTGGTGACACCAACCCAGCCCTGGGACATTGGTCTCCAGTTGGCGGCAGCTTATCTGGGGTCACCACCCTTGGGGGACTCGACCCCACTCAGGGTCACCTAGGTTGGGGTGATTGCCACTTTGGTGAGAGCAGTCGCAGGTCTCTGTTCACTTTTTATCGATCTGTGTCTGCCTCCTCACCTCTGTGGACTCACCTTCAGCCACTCCCTGCAATTCTTAAGGGGTATCTAGGTTCCAAGGGCTCTCTCACGCAGGGAGGGTACCTGTGCCTCACTGGCACCTCCCCCGAGTGGCAGGGGAACATGTGTCGAGGGTTTATCTCCATCGGCCCTCGTGTTCATGAGCTCGTAGCTAATCCAGCCGCCCTCGGCTCTGTTCCCCGAGATTTACTATTAGCAACCTACCCTGTCGGTTGTGCCCTTGGAAGCTTCCTGGAGGCATCCTGCCTCGGAAGCCCAGTTGGGAGCCTGAGTCAGACCACGACCTCCAGTCGTTTAGGCTTTCATGTATTTAACACGAGGGTGACCTTGAGTCTGAAACTGTGGCTTCCGGAAGTCCTTTCACTTGGGGGTTTGAGTCCATGCTTGGGGTTTTGCAAAAGGCCACAAGCATCGACCTTTGCTGGATTGTTTTTACCTTGATAAGCGTCCTCCGGTTAAGGCCAGGTTAGACAGTATCCATAGGACCTCCAGCACCCTGCTTCACACCTTGCAGTTTACTGGTATCTGGTCAACTGTAGTCGTGAAGGTATCAGAAGGAAAGTTATCGCCTGGTTCCACCCACAAGTGGGATCTGGCGCAGCTTCCTGCAGGGTTTGGCACATCTCCCCCAATTCCCTACCACCATATCCACTGGGGTGGCGGCCTCACCGGCAGGTGAGTGGATACGGAGTGCGGACCACCTACAGAGAACATCGACTGCAGCAGCTGGCTGTGTGGATGCCCTCATTGTCGGAGCAGAGTCTATCGCCCAGTGGATCTTGCATCACCGATCTGTATGGCCAAGCACCTTGGGCTTTCTTCAGGTACTGCAGATGCCCCTTGGTGCCGAGGCCTTCTTTGGTGAGCAAGTGGAGGAGCTGCTGCGGCAGAACCTTCAGGCATTCCCCAATTGGCATTTAAGATGTGGACACTGCTCACTCGAGAACTTAGTCTGTAGGCCCCTTCCATCAACCCACCATTCCACTCACAGTCACCAATAAACTCACTGTCACCAATCCACTCACCTTCAACAGCCTTTCCCAGGCTGTATCCGGAACTGAATGTCCTTTGTACCATGCTAGCTCCCTGCATTGCAGATTAGGACCTGGAATTCAGGCAGCTCGCAAAACTTCATCTTTGATACCCTGTCCGGCTGCACCCCCCCAAGCAGTGATCCTGCCTTTGCCAGTTGGAAGGGGGGGATCATTCTTGGGTTAAAGAGACCAGAAGTAGTGAGTATCCTCTGGATTGGCAGCTTGAGCCTCCATGTTTCTCACAATGTGGTTTGCTTTGATGCTCAGAGGAACCATCTACCAGTGGCCATTCTGGCAGGTGACACCATGGTCTTTTAGTATTGGGACTGAGAATCAGGGATAGTTCTCCAGAAGAGAACTGTTGGGGAGATTTCTCCAGGTGAAACTTCTGGATAACTATCCCCACTGCCAGTAATGTTTCCACAGCTCGCCTTTGTCACAGCATCTGAACTCGAGTTGATGCTCTTGGGGAACACTGTTTTCAACAGGGTGGGACTCCCTCCTGGGTCCCTCTGTCAAGGAGATACGTTGCTTCCCATTGGTGCTTGTAGGACGGGGTGACACTTTTGCTGCCACATTTGGCCGGGGTGAACAACACAACAGTCAACACACTCAGCTGCTGTGTAGTTCACCTTCCGAGTGGATGATCCACACTGAGGTGGTCCAGAATATCTTCAGGACTTGGCGGGGGGTGGGGGGGTTTACCAGATCGATCGACTTGCTCGTATCACCGGACAATCCCCAATCTGCTGGGGGATCTCAGGCAGTCATGGTGGAGGCTGGACTGTCTGTGGTTCTTTGGTTTCGACATTCTGTTGCTCAGGGTAGCCTGATCTCCAGGATGCTCGGGAAATTTACAGCAGATGGTGGTTCTGGTTAACCCTTCATTGACCTCACAAACCGTCCTCCTTCTACATCCTGGTGTTGAATACTGCCGGTCTGTTTTCAGGAGCCCACGGAGAAAGCCAAGTTATTTGGAGATTAAAGACGACCCTACTTTTAGTAAGGGAAACATCAGTTTTCATTCCAGCGTCCTCCACACACGGCTGGACACTGTCCAACTGGTGCTCAGGGTTAGAAGGGTGGAACCTGCATGGGAACAGACTCCGGCTCCCAGGACAAGTTGATGAAAGTGAGTGTTATTCGTGGGAGTCAGCGCCAGAACCAAACAGTAAGCTGAAGGAGATTTGGGTCTCTCCAGCTTCTGATTGACGGTCTGGCTATTCAGATGGAATGCCCATCAGATTAGGGTATAGCAGCAATGTGACACTCATGGTTGTGATGCTCACTTTTATCATGTCTGTCCTTGGTCTCTTTAGCCCCCGTTCACAGACAGGCCCCTCCACCCTCCTCGTCCTCAGCACTACTTGGTTCGTCGGCAGCAGTGCGTCTAGAATGTCTGAATGATGATCAGCGCCCTTGGAAGCTGATCCTTTGCAAGCTGCTCCCTTGTAAGGATCTCTTCATTTTCCATGTGACGAGGCTTTTTCCACCCACCTGGGTGCCCCTTGGGATTTGGAGGGGGTGTTTGGTATGTAGTTTCCTCGTTCTGGGTTGTGTTTGGGTGTCAACAAGCTGAGTTCTGGGGTGTGCTAAAATTGAACACAGCACGGGAGCCGGGGAGGGACGGAGGGAGGGGAAAAGCATGTGGGCGTGCCCTCCACGGATAAGGCATTGAAAAAATGGCTTAAAAAGGAGGTCACGCCTTACCAAGTTTTCCCCAGGGAAATTGTGCCGATGCATCCCGATAATTAGATCCACATTCCCCCCCCATTTGGCCGTCAATATTTCAGAGCTGATGTTCCATCCAAACATTGCTGGCTCTGTAACTCAATTCCAATCCACTGAGAGCCCAGCACAGACTAAAGGAATGGCATCAGTTCCCAACAAATTCAAAGATGTCACAGTTAGCAGGGAAGTGGGAACCCTGGACATGCTAGTACAGAGCTAGAGTGCAGATGGTTGGAGACTAAGCTCTGGGGCAGTGTGTTCAGATGGTGCCTGGGAAAGCTATTGTCTTGGAAAGCAGTGGCTGAAGAGGGCTAGAGTGATCTCCTGGACTCGTTTCGATCGCCTAAGGGGGTCGGAGAGGAATTTCCCAGATCTTTTTCCCAAATTGGCCTTGGTTTTTATGTCTGGGTTTTCGCCTCTCTCAGGAGATCACATGGTCGAGGGTGGGGTGGGGAGTCAATCTGTGTTGCGATGAGAAGGCATCGCAGTTGTGTGGGACATGCTGGACGGAGCAGACAGGAACCTATCCATCCGTCAATTCTCTATCAAGTCACGTTAATTCAACGACTTCAATGTGAAATCTGGAAATAAACGTGGATTCAAATTGGACAAACTTTCTGTGTTTTTTTCTGATTTGTGCGCGGGCTAGAAAAAGGACCAGAAAAGCGAAGAGAAGAGTTCTCTTCATCTTCAGTTTGTTTTATTCATTCACGGGATGCGGGCGTTGCTGGCGAGGCCAGCACTTATTGCCCATCCCTTCTTGAAGAAAGCTGTGTGGTTTGTGAGGCTATTTCAGAGGGCTGCTTAGAGTCAACCAGGATGGCAGATTTCCTTCCCTGAAGGACATTAGTGAGCCAGATGGGTTGCTCCAACAATCCCCTACTTTCATGCACACCATCACTGATACAAGATTTTTAATTCCAAATTCTGATTTGATTAACTGAATTTCAATTCCCCAGCTGTCTTGGTGGGATTTGAACTCGTGTCTCTGGATTACTAGTCCAGTAATATGACCACGATGCCAGTCTATTGCCCTTAGACAGAGCTGCTGATTGGGTGAACTCTCTGAGCCACTTACCAGGTACGACCTGAACTGAATCCCCAGTCAGCTACACAAACGTACATAAAGACTATCAGATCCATCGAGCTCGCCTCATCCAGTAGACAGTAGAACCTCACGCTCTCCCATCCCTCCTTACATATTAATGTAATCTCTTGGAATGGAAAGGACCCTCGCCAATTCAGGAAAAATCCTCTGGGCAGCTGCTCTGTCAACACCCTGAGGCTCCAGGAGGACACATCGTAATCTAACCTGGCCACTAACTCCATGTAACTCACAATGTCCTCTCAGGACCTTAGCCAGTTCCTCTTTTAAAGGTCTCTCTGTTACACGTGTTTGTTCCAGAGGGTGACGAGCCTGTGACAAGTGATGGAGTGGTACAGCACAGAAGACCATTCGGCCCATCGTGCCTGTGACAGATCTTGACTGGAGCCGCACACCCAGTCAGTCCCACCTGACCCAAAACGTGCCCAAATACAAACTGGTGGGAAGGAAAGAGACATACACTAAATACATGGAGAGCAGGGGACAGCAAGACAAGGGCAAATACAAAGATTAGAAGGAAGGTTAAAAAAAAAACAATGAGGGCAAAGAGGAAGTGTGAAATTAAATTGTCAAGGAATATAAAACAAAAGAATAAAATATTTTACAGACACATAAATAAAACAACTGGAAGTCTCGATGGGAATTGAGTCATTTAACGATGGACAGGATAATATGCCAATAACTTATACTTATATTACATAGTACAGCATCTCAAGGTGCTTCACAGGATATAAAGCCACAAAAGGAGATATTAGGGCAACTTCATTCTCCTGTGCAGCGAAAACTGCCCGTGTACCAGAACCTTGTTCAGCCGGTTCAGTTGTGAGATTGAATGGAGGGACAGGAAGCTGCAGGTCATCCGTGTGAGAGAAGAGAAGCAGCAACGAGTACTTTTGAAAATTCAGTTCAGAGGGGGGAAAAAATCCACATCAGTCCTTTCTCAAGTCTTGTCTGCAAACATCATGTCCATTGAAGACAACAGTTCACACACCCATGGGCTTTCACTCTGTTCTCAATGGTTTTTATTCTGCAAATTAACATGTCCACAGACACAGCAAAAAATAAGCATTACCCCAACTGATCTGTAAAAATATTTCAAAACTGCTTTTTGCTACACAAATTATACACTGTCCAGCATGACCTCATTTCAGCATCAGCAGAAACTCACTTCACCCTGGGTCTTCCTAGCTGCAGACTGAATCACCAGCTTCAGTTCCGCCTGATCCCTGATCCAGGTGAAAATGGAGACCAGTACGGGAAATGCACCCAGAAAAAAACAGCACAGCAAAGGCGGAGCCATGGAAGAAACAGATTTCCAGGGTTTTCTAGCTCATGCACTCGGTAAAGACGCTGTGACACTGAACCATGCAAAGCCTGAAAAACCACTGGGTCTGTATGGGATAGCGAACGTGGTCTGGGGCAGCATTGTACAGCTGCAAAGAGGGAGGAGTGAAGGACAGGCGAGGACAGCATTGGGCTTGACTATCGAGGGGCCGAGTGGCCTACTCTTGCTCCAAATTCTGACATTTGTATAAGACAAGTCCTCTTAAACTAAAAAAAAAAGAGTTTACATCGAATTGCATCGACTACATTTTGTTGCTCGCATATAATTGTTTGCTTTATTAAAGCGGTTTTTCCTGTCTTCTCGTTTTGTAAGATTTTTAAGACCTTTAGGTGTTTACATGTTCCACATAGTCTGTCACCGCAATTTGGTACGGCTTGTGCCTTTCCGCTGCTCGTGACCAATAGGTCTTTTAGGTTTTTGCCTCTTTTGAAAGCTGATGTTATGCTATATTGGCTCAGTGAGTTAACATCCCCTTTTAACTTTTCAAAATGGTTTCTCACTACCCTATTTATCTCTTGAGTTGTTGCGCAGTATGTTGTAACAAGTGGTAGTTTTGTAGTTGGCCTATCCCGTGGCTGTGGGTTCTCCATCTCCCTCAGGAAATTGGACTTGATATGTCTGAGGAATCTCTTTGTGTACCCCCTCCGTCTCAGTGCGGTGAAAATGGTGGTGACCGCTTTGTTGAAATCTTCTAGCTTTGTGGATATGCGGTGGAACCGCATGAGTTGTGACTTTACCAGTCCTCTAAAGGTGTGCCTGGGATGATGGCTTTTAGTGTGCAGGAGTGTATGTGTGTCAGTTACTTTGAAGAATACCTTTGTTGCTAATGATGTTTCGCTGTTCACTGCAGCTTCATCAGGGGAAAATGGATGATTCATTGCAGAATCTGTTGAATAAAGGTGAGTGAGCTGGCTGTTGAATGTGATTGGTGGGAAAAGTCTCCTTATCCTGAAACAATTGGGCTGTTTTTAAAAAATTTAATTGACCCAATGGGAAGTGTGGTCTCTGCATTGAGCCCCTGTAAAAATACACCCTGGTTACCACGGTAGCAGAGCCCCACCACGTGTTGGGTTTACCTTGTGCTCCACAACCTTCCAGCGTTCCGGCCGACTACATCTGCAGGAATTTGGAGCAAGAGTAGGCCACTCGGCCCCTGGATAGTCAAGCCCATCTTGCAGCTCCTCACAGACCGCATGGATCGGTTGGAGCGGCAACTGGATGCACTTAGGAGCATGCAGGTGGCAGAGAGCATCATAGACAGGAGTTTTAGAGAAGTGGTTACACCCAAGGTGCAGGCAGATAGATGGGTGACCGCTAGAAGGGGCAGGCAGTCAGTGCAGGAATTCCCTGTGGCTATCCCCCTCTCTAACAAGTATACCATTTTGGATACTGTTGGGGGGCATGGCCTATCAGGGGAAAACAACAGCAGCAGCCAGAGCAGTGGCACCATGGCTGGCACTGTTGTTCAGCAGGGAGGGACAAAGCGCAGAAGAGCAATAGTTATAGGGGACTCTATAGTCAGGGGCACAGATAGGTGCTTCTGTGGACGTGAAAGAGACTCCAGGATGGTATGTTGCCTCCCTGGTGCCAGGGTCAAGGACGTCTCTGAACGGATAGGGGGCATTCTGAAGGGGGTGGGTGAACAGCCAGAGGTTGTGGTACACATCGGTACCAATGACATAGGCAGGAACAGTAATGAGATCCTGCAGGGGGAGTTTAGGGAGTTAGGTAGTAAGTTAAAAAACAGGACCTCTAGGCTTGTAATCTCGGGATTGCTCCATGTGCCACGTGCCAGTGAGGCTAGAAATAGGAAGATAGTGCAGCTAAACACGTGGCTGAGCAGCTGGTGTAGAAGGGAGGGTTTCAGATATCTGGACCATTGGGCTCTCTTCAGGGACAGTTGGGACCTGTACAAGAAGGACGGGTTGCATCTAAACTGGAAGGGCACTAATATCCTGGCTGCGAGGTTTGCTAGCGTCACTCGGGAGGGTTTAAACTAGTGTGGCAGGGGGGTGGGAACCAGAGAAGTAGGACAGCTAGTGAAATAAATGAGGAGGACATCGTAAATAAGGCCAGTAGGACTAAGAGGAAGAGCAGGCAGGGAGATGTTGCTGAGCACAGCGGGACTGGTGGTCTGAAGTGCATTTGTTTCAAGGCGAGAAATATAACAGGTAAGGCAGATGAACTTAGAGCTTGGATTAGTACTTGGAAATATGATGTTATTGCTATTACAGAGACTTGGTTGAGGGAAGGACAGGATTGGCAGCTAAATGTTCCAGGATTTAGAAGCTTCAGGCGGGATAGAGGGGTATGTAAAAGGGGTGGGGGAGTTGCATTACTGGTTAAGGAGAATATCACAGCTGTGCTGCGGGAGGACACCTCGGAGGGGTCATGCAGCGAGGCAATATGGGTGGAGCTCAGGAATAGGAAGGGTACAGTCACGATGTTGGGGGTTTACTACAGGCCTCCCAACAGCCAGTGGGAGGTAGAGGAGCAGATATGTAGACAGATTTTGGAAAGATGTAAAGGTAACAGGGTTGTAGTGGTGGGTGATTTTAACTTCCCCAATATTGACTGGGACTCACTTAGTGCTAGGGGCTTGGATGGGACAGAATTTGTGAGAAGCATCCAGGAGGGCTTCTTGAAACAGTATGTAGATAGTCCAACTAGGGATGGGGCCATTCTGGACCTGGTATTGGGGAATGAACCCGGCCAGGCGGTCGAAGTTTCAGTGGGGGCGTATTTCGGGAACAGTGACCATAATTCCATAAGTTTTAAGGTACTTGTGAATAAGGATAAGAGAAGTCCTCGGGTGAAGGTGCTAAATTGGGGGAAGGCTAATTATAACAATATTAGGCAGGAACTGAAGAATTTACATTGGGGGCGGCTGTTTGAGGGGAAATCAACATCTGACATGTGGGAGTCTTTCAAACGTCAGCTGATTAGAATCCAGGACCAGCATGTACCTGTGAGGAAGAAAGACAAGTTTGGCAAGTTTCGGGAAGCTTGGATGACACGGGATATTGTGAGCCTAGTCAAAAAGAAAAAGGAAGCATTTGTAAGGGCTGGAAGGCTAGGAACAGATGAAGCACTTGAGGAATATAAATACAGTAGGAAGGAACTTAAGCAAGGAGTTAGGAGGGCTAAAAGGGGTCATGAAAAGTCATTGGCAAACAGGATTAAGGATAATCCCAAGGCTTTTTAAACATATATGAAGACCAAGAGGGTAACCAGGGAAAGGGTCGGCCCACTCAAGGACAGAGATGGGAATCTATGTGTGGAGCCAGAGAAAATGGGCGAGGTGCTAAATGAGTACTTTGCATCAGTATTCACCAAAGAGAAGGACTTGGTGGATGATGGGCCTAGGGAAGGGAGCGTAGATAGTCTCAGTCATCTCAGTATCAAAAAGGAGGAGGTGTTGGGTGTCTTGCAAAGCATTAAGGTAGATAAGTCCCCAGGGCCTGATGGGATCTACCCTAGAATACTGAGGGAGGCAAGGGAAGAAATTGTTAGGGCCTTGACAGAAATCTTTGCATCCTCATTGGCGACAGGTGAGGTCCCAGAGGACTGGAGAATAGCCAATGTTGTTCCTTTGTTTAAGAAGGGTGGCAAGGTTAATCCAGGAAATTATAGGCCGGTGAGCCTTACGTCAGTGGTAGGGAAACTATTAGAGAGGATTATTCAGGACAGGATATACTCCCATTTGGAAACAAATGAACTTATTAGCGAGAGACAGCATGGTTTTGTGAAGAGCAGGTCGTGTTTCACTAATTTGATTGAGTTTTTTGAGGAAGTGACAAAGATGATTAATGAAGGAAGGGCAGTGGATGTTATCTATATGGACTTTAGTAAAGCCTTTGACAAGGTCCCGCATGGCAGACTGGTACAAAAGGTGAAGTCACACGGCATCAGAGGTGAGCTGGCAAGATGGATACAGAACTGGCTCGGTCCTAGAAGACAGAGGGTAGCAGTGGAAGGGTGCTTTTCTGAATGGAGGGATGTGACTAGTGGTGTTCCGCAGGGATCAGTGCTGGGACCTTTGCTGTTTGTAGTATATATAAATGATTTGGAGGAAAATGTAACTGGTCTGATTAGTAAGTTTGCGGACGACACAAAGGTTGGTGGAGTTGCGGATAATGATGAGGATTGTCAGAGGATACAGCTGGACGTAGATCGGTTGGAGACTTGGGCGGAGAAATGGCAGATGGAGTTTAATCCAGACAAGTATGATGTAATGCATTTTGGAAGGTCTAATGCAGGTGGGAGGTATACAGTAAATGGCAGAACCCTTAGGAGTAGTGACAGGCAGAGAGATCTGGGCGTACAGGTCCACAGGTCACTGAAAGTGGCAACGCAGGTGGATAAGGTAGTCAAGAAGGCATACGGCATGCTTGCCTTCATCGGTCGGGGCATAGCGTATAAAAATTGGGAAGTCATGTTGCAGCTGTACAGAACCTTAGTTAGGCCACACTTAGAATATTGCGTGCAATTCTGCTCGCCACACTACCAGAAGGACGTGGAGGCTTTGGAGAGGGTACAGAGGAGGTTGACCAGGATGTTGCCTGGTCTGGAGGGCATTAGCTATGAGGAGAGATTGGATAAACTCGGATTGTTTTCACTGGAACGACGGAGGTGGAGGGGCGACATGATAGAGGTTTACAAAGTTATGAGCGGCATGGACAGAGTGGATAGTCAGAAGCTTTTTCCCAGGGTGGAAGAGTCAGTTACTAAGGGACATAGGTTTAAGGTGAGAGGGGCAAAGTTTAGAGGGGATGTGCGAAGCAAGTTTTTTTACACAGAGGGTGGTGAGTGCCTGGAACTTGCTGCCAGGGGAGGTGGTGGAAGCAGATACGATAGCGACGTTTAAGAGACATCTTGACAAATACATGAATAGGATGGGAATAGAGGGATATGGGCCCCGGAAGTGCAGAAGGTGTTAGTTTAGGCAGGCATCAAGATCGGCGCAGGCTTGGAGGGCCGAATGGCCTGTTGCTGTGCTGTACTGTTCTTTGTAACCTCTGCAAAAAAAAACCTAGTCCTGAAACAAGGGGAAACAATTAGGCTGCTTTTAAATTTAATTTTAATTGACCCACTGGGTTTGAAACAATTGCACCTTTTTTAAGTTTTTAAAGTTTAAATTTAAATGGTCCCATGGGAAGCCCGGTCTGTGCATTTGTGGCCCTGCAAAATAACCTGTTTGCCATGGTAACAGAGCCCTACCCCATGCTGGGTCACCCCAAGTCCATCAAAAACAAACAAACAGTAAAATCACCCAGTCCTGGGACATTAATGGGTTGCTTTAGCTCCCCAGCGCCACTGTGTGGTAGGTCCTTGTAACAGCAATACATTTATATTCTAAATTTAAAATGCAGAAGTGAGGAGGGATTGAATGATAATTAATATTAACCTGCCTATCTAAGAGGGGGGATTTAATTATAATTAAAACTGACCTGCCTATCTAAGAGATCTGTAACCCTACACCCATTACACTTAGGTGTTAATTTAAAACTTTGGTTTATTTGTTACATAATTATTTGGGAATGGAATGGGAATTGGATGTATTCCTGAGGGTGAAGGGCCCGCAAGTTTGGTATTGGGGTGTGAGCTTAGGCACGACTGTTCCCCAGTAGAGACCCTGGCAGCACAGGCCAGCTGGCCTTGAAAGTGCAGAATTTAATTTTCTTATGTCTTGTTTAATGGCACGCGCCATTTCTGTGTATCGACCAGCTGAACTTGGATTCTGTTGCCTGGAAGGCATTTATTTTTGGCACTGCTTGGACAGTCACAACGGACGGCGTGTCACTTTAAAGTTAGGGTAGGGTGAACGGGCAGTCGGGGTAGGAAAGCCTCCCCTCTTGTGTTTATATAGTCATTTCTTGAGTTTAATTTCAGTAGCAGCTGCCACTTTTATTCGGCTCACGCCTTAAGTTAGTGTCCATCCATGTCCGCTTGCCTTTCTAGCTCGGATTATCAGTGGGATTGCAATGAAAAATGGCACACGCCATTTCTGTGTATCGACCAGCTGAATTTGGATTCTTTTGCCTGTGAGGCATTTATTTTTTGGCACTGCTTGGACAGTCACAACGGACGGGGGGGTTTTAGGGTTAAGTTTAGGGTTGGAGGCGGGTTATAGTTACGGCTAGGGTTACGTGTTGGAGTTGGGGCTGTGGTCGGGGCGTTAGGCTTTGGAGTTAAGCCTTAAGCTTGGGTCTGGATCTAGGGGCAAGAGTTACATTGATGTTATGGGGGGTTCGGCTAGGGTTGGGTTGTTGGTTTTGGGGTTAGATTTTAGGGTCCTAGCTGGGTCTGGGGCGGGGGTTACATGAGTGTTGTGAGGATTGGGGTTAGAGCTAGGGCTGGGGTTGGGGTCAGGGTCTTGGGCCTAAGGGCAGGGCCTTCGGTTTAGGTCTTTGGGTTCAGGAGTAGGGGGCATTAGGGCCTTGGGTTGTTGCGCGGTACGTTGTAACAAGTGGTAGTCTTGTAGTTGGCCTATCCCGTGGCTGTGGGTTCTCCATTTCCCTCAGGAAATTGGACTTGATATGTCTGAGGAATCTTTTTGTGCAGGGGTTTAACTTCACCACAACCTCCAGCTGTGAGAGCGCGATCAACTGAGCCACAGCTGACATTAAAATAAAGTGCAAAAATATTGGATGATTTGATGAAAATTGTGCTCCACATGACACTAACAGCAGGTTAATGTAAATCATGCACAAACCACTCATTGGGGGAAACCAGGACTTGGGGCTATCACTATAAGATAGTAACCAATAAATCCAATAAGGAATTCAAGAGAAACTCCTTTACCTGGGGAATGGTGAAAATGTAGAACTCATTATCATATTAGCAGTGGAAAAGAATAGAAAGCTATGCTGACAGGATTGGCTGAAGAAGGGTGGGAGGAGGCTCATGTGGAGCATAAATACTGGCATGGATTGTTTTTTTAAAATATCATTCATTGAGCATCACTGGCAAGGCCAGTATTTATTACCCATCCCGAAGTGCCCTCGAGAAGCTGGTGGCGAGCCAACTTCCTGAATACAGCTGAGAGGTTTGTGAGGCTAATTCAGAAGACATTGAAGAGTCAACCACATAACTTTGGTTCTGGAGTCACAGAGAGACCAGACTGAGTAAGAACGGTAGATTTTCTTGTCGAAAGGGCATGAGTGAACCAGATGGTTTTTTTTGTGACAATCATAGTCACTGTCGCTGATAATTCAAAATGTATTTAATTAACAGAATTTTGAACTCCCCTGTGGTTACGGTGGGATTTGAACTGACAATTTCCAATCATTAGTCCAGGCATTCTGGGTTACTTTCAGCAGTAGGCTACCATACCCATATTCTGACCAAATGGCCTGTTTACGTGCAGCAAATTCTATGGAAAAATCACAATCAGAATTCAAACTGTGTTAAAATACCGCTACGTAGAATGTTTGGACTGAGATACAATGATGAACAGTCACTTATGCAGTTTCTATATATCGTGTAGGTATGTCGTAAAACTACGGATACATGCCGGAGCCTTACTGAATGCATCATTTATCTGGGAGGTGGTTTCCATCGAATAATGTTCCAGAATAAACTATTCCGTGCTGAGGGGATAATCATGTTTCTTAGTATCACACAGACTGGCTAAAGAGGGCAGTGAAGCTCCTCGCAGGTTTTGCAGAACACCAGAGCTTTGCGTATCGTTCATGGTCGAGGATGGAGAATGTAGCCTCACACCCACAGCACATGTAAGATCAGGCTGGTCGGGTAAAACCTGCAGAGTTCAGTTGCGAGTAACTGTACTACTTTCTTCCGTTCCTTTCTGCCCAGCTGCCCTGTGGCTCTGCGAAAATGTACTGAGGTGGCAAAACCCGTGAGAAATGCCTCAGCTGTAGAAACCCACAGGCAACGCCAGCTAACTGGATGATACATGGATGATAGTAGAATGAAGGGTATGTAGGTAGTTTGATCTTAGAGTAGGTTAAAGGGTCGGCATAACATCGTGGGCCGAAGGGCCTGTACTGTGCTGTACTGTTCTATGTTCTAACTGTTAGCATGTCACAAGAGGACAACACTGAGGACTGTTGGGGATTCAGCATCTGGTGGCTAAATTGGTCTCCACTTTAACAGATGAGGCTTTGAAAGGAAAAAGCAATTTTGAGATTGTTTTCAATGAATGCCGTAAAGAACACAGTAAGGCTCCTTTCTGTTGTTAGTTCTCTGCATTTTATTTGTGACCGTTGTCGGGGATGTGCCCAGATTTAACGGCAGTTTTCCCACCACTGAGAAAATGGCACCTGATTAGTCAGATATCTTACTTGATTTTGGAGCTGAAGGCACTTGTCAAACACACTCAAGAGAATACAGGACATGACCAATTCTTCCTGATGGTACCGAGCCTCTCACATTGACTGCCCATATTGTGGTGGGACCATTGCCCACTTTAGCGAATGGAGACAGATGTGAAAGCCTTGTGGTTCAAGTGCTACCTCTGTAATCTCGTCCAGCCCCACAACTCTCCAAGATAACCTTGATCCTCCAATTTTTGCTATTACATCTTAAATAATAGCTTCCAACATTTTCCCTCAGACAGATGTTAAGCTAACTGGCCTGTAGTTTCCTGCTTTCTGTCTCCCTCCTTGCAACCCAGGCAATGGTGAAAGAGGAGGTATTCAGACACTGGAGGGGTTTAAAATTGATAAAGAAGATATATTATATAGGCTGTCTGTACTGAAAGTGGATAAAACACCAGGACCGGATGAGATGCATCCATGGATACTGAGGGATGTGAGGGTGGAAATTGCAGAGGCACTGGCCATAATGTTTCACTTTTCCTTCGATTTGGGGGTGGTGCCAGAGGACTGGAGAATTGTTCAAAAAAGGGTGTAAAGATAAGCCCAGCAACTACAGGCTAGTCAGGTGGGGAAATTGCTAAAAAGAACAATTACTAGTCACTTGGACAAATGTGGGTTAATTAAGGAAAGCCAGCATGGACCGGGAAAATCATGTTTAACTAACTTGCTGGAGTTTTTTGAGGAGGTAACAGAGAGGGTTGATGAGGGCAATGCTGTTGATGTGGTGTACATGGATTACAAAAGGTGTTTGATACAGTGCCACACAACAGACTTGTGAGCAAACCTACAGTTCATTGAATAAAAGGGACGGTAGCAACATGGATACGAAATCGGCTGAGTGACAGAAAACAGAGAGTTGTGGTTGATGGATGATTTTAGGCTGGAGGAAGGTTTGTGACGGAGTTTCCCAGGGGTCAATGTTGGGAGCCTTGCTTTTCCTGATATATATTAATGACCGAGACCCTGGTGTACAGGGCACAATTTCAAAGTCTGCAAATGATACGAAACTTGGAAGCATTGTGAACTGTGAGGAGGATAGTGTAGAACTTCGAAAGGACATGGGCAGGTTGGTGGAATGGGAAGATGAAGTTCAATGCAGAGAAATGTGAAGTGATTAATTTTGGGAGGAAAGACATGGAGAGACAACATAAAACAAAGGGTACAATTCTAAAGAGGCTGCAGGAGCAGAGGGACCTGCATGCATATGTGCATAAGTCATTGAAGGTAGCGGGACAGGTTGAGAGTGCGATTAATAAAGCATACAGTATCCTGGGCTTTATTAATAGGGGCAGAGAGTACAAGAGCAAGGAGGTTATGTTGAACTTGTATAAGACACTAGTTAGGCCTCAGCTGGAGTGCTGCGTCCAGTTCTGGGCACCGCACTTTAGGGTATATGTGAGGGCATTGGAGAGAGTACAGTGAGTGGTTCAGGTCTGGAACGCACTGCCTGAGAACGTGGTGGAGACAGGTTCAACTGACGCATACAAAACAGAATCAGACAGTTATATGAAAAGGAAGAATGTGCAGGGTTACCGGGAGAAGGCGGGGGAATGGAACTGAGCGAATTGCTCTTTCGGAGAGCCCGTGCAGACACGATGGGCTGTGTGACCTCCTTCTGCACTGTAACAATTCTGTGATTCTGTGGGTTTTCAATGATCTGGGATATGATACCACATAATAGACTCATGAATCAGGTCAGAGAATGAGGAGTCAGGGGACAAGTAGCAGAATAATTAGTTAGCCATTTGCAAGACAGACTGTCGGGGTAAAGGGTTGTAATTTGGAACGGCAGAAGGTGGGAAGTGATGTTCCACAAGAATCAGTGCTGTTCATAACGTATATGAATGCAGTTTACACCAAACAGGGAGGGAGGGAGGGGTGTCAACATCGTGCAAGACTGCGACACGGTGCAAGAAGCTATGAACAAACCTTCAGAATGGGCATATAATTGGCAAAAGAATTTCAACATGGTTTATATTTTGGCAACAGCATCATATGAATGTGTTAAGCATCGGCAATCTGGCTTATCAAAGAGTTTAGTTTAGTTTAGTTTAGAGATACAGCACTGAAACAGGCCCTTCGGCCCACCGAGTCAGTGCCGACCATCAACCACCCATTTATACTAATCCTACATCCCTACCACATCTCCACCTGTCCCTATATTGCCCTACCACCTACCTATACTAGGGACAATTTATAATGGCCAATTCACCTATCAACCTGCAAGTCTTTGGCATGTGGGAGGAAACCGGAGCACCTGGAGGAAACCCACGCAGACACAGGGAGAACTTGCAAACTCCACACAGGCAGTACCCAGAATTGAACCCGGGTCGCTGGAGCTGTGAGGCTGCGGTGCTAACCACTGTGTTTCCCATGATAATTCCCATTCTCTAATGAAATATTTCACAAACAAAAAAATGATTCATGAGCAGCTCAGACTGCAGTTCCAAAGAATAAAATTGAAGTTGTCAGCTTTGAACACACCCCAAACTTAACTGGCATTGGAAAACTAACGGATCCCAGAGACAGGTCAATATCAGTGGATTACAGAGACTGGGAAAGTGTTAGTGCATTCTAAAATATCAAGTTATTGTAATCCAAGGAAACTCACAGGGTTTTGTAACACTCAGTTTGATCAAGGTGAGACTTATTTAACTGGACGGGTCAAACCGTGACATCACAGAGCAAGTCTGACCCTCACACTGTCCATCACAGTGAGATCAGACATCGCAATCGGTTTGTAAACTGAGTTAATTTGAGGCAGGAAGCTGTATGAGCAGTTTGAGTGAAGGAAAGGGAGCTGCACTGACTGCAACTAACTGGCTGATCTGTCTCGGAGTGAATGTGGTCGGGGAGAAGATCTGAGCAGTTTTGTGATGGAGAAGATAGCGAGCTGAGAGAGGGAGGGAGGAAGAAAACCTTCACAAGATGGTGCGACTGACAGAGCAAATAGGTACGTTATCAATCCCTTCCATTCTTTGGAACTGTAGGTAACATGGTCTGTAGGTAGTCATGTCTTCCAGGGGGTGAGGGAAGGGAATGTGTGTGTTAAACAGATCATGGAAATATTGCTCGAGTTCCGTTCCGAAAAAGTTTAGATCTTATTTAAAACTGTAAAAAATCTGGAGCTCAGTCTGGGCCTCAGTCAATGATACTGAAGGAATCGGTTAGAAACACTTGTCCCAAGCATTTCTGCTGTCCTCTGACCTCATCAATCCCTCGCTCCATGCCAAGGCCCTCCTCCCAGGTCAGATGCCTCAGGTACTACCCTCTAAAAGCCTCTCATTGTGTCAGACAAGCTCCTGGTGCCAGTGACCCTGGATCACCTGATGGCATTGCAGCCATTCTGGAGCTTCACTGTGATTCTGGAGAAGGAATCAACTGATTGACTCCAGAATCTTTAATACTCAGCTAACATCAGAATCTGTGGCCAGGAACATCACCAAAAAAGAGACACATCCATAAGTAATGGTGCACTCTGAATCTGCATTCAGCATTTCCAGGTTAAATGGTTTAACTAGCAGTGGAATTAGAAAATGCCGAGAGATGTCTCGTTACAATCCAGTGATTCTGATCTGTTTTTTGCTTCTTCTTCCAGACATACATGGTTGGTGTCAGGATGAGCAAGAGGAAATTTCCATCAAATTACCCACAGACTAAAGGATGAGTAACAAAAGCACAAAGAACAAGTGCACCACGACACACAACAAGCAGCACATCCTGCCCCAAACCAACTCAAAATACTACAAAGGAAGGAGCCGTGTCCCTGAAATTCTCCTCACCCCATCCCTCTGTGTCCCATCCATTTCTCAGTGCCAACTCCACATCTGTTCATTTGTTGGTTTAATTTGACGGCCAACAACAACCCAGCCACTGGTCCATCTAGACACTCCTCCGATGGCTGGAGATGGTGTGAAACCGACTCTCTCTCCCTTCTGGTTTATTTCCCATCCCCACCAGGTCTATCATCCCCACCAGCTCCTCCTAGATTTACTTCGACATCTATTTTTATTGTTGTTTATGTTTATGTTTATGTTTAAAGATCCAGCACTGAAACAGGCCCTTCGGCCCACCGAGTCTGTGCCGACCATCAACCACCCATTTATACTAATCCTACACTAATCCCATATTCCTACCACATCCCCACCTGTCCCTATATTTCCCTACCACCTACCTATACTAGGGGCAATTTCTAATGGCCAATTTACCTACCAACCTGCAAGTCTTTTGGCTTGTGGGAGGAAACCGGAGCAACCGGAGGAAACCCACACAGACACAGGGAGAACTTGCAAACTCCACACAGGCAGTACCCAGAAGTGAACCCGGGTCGCTGGAGCTGTGAGGCTGTGGTGCTAACCACTGCGCCACTGTGCCGCCCAAATTGGGAAATTTGCCCCACACCCTCTTCCCCATCTTAGCCCCAGGCTGGACCTTCACGTCCGGCCCTCATGTTCCCGCATCGGCATCAAGCAGTAACCCTGCTCCATCCAGGCTCAGCTTGATATTGCTCAGGACTAACTGCACTGGCACTGGCTAGGACCCAGTCCGTACAGTCAGCTCTGACCAATATCGGCTGGAGCTCCACCCTGGGACTGAAGTTGAAGGTCTCGAGGGGGAACGCTCTGGTTGTTGCCTTGATTGTGTCAAGTGGGACTGGCTGGTTCAGGCCACTCGCCTGCCAGTTGCTGCCATCCCCTCCGCACAATCGATTGAGGCCCCGGTACCAACTTGTACCGAGACCTCCCAGAATTTGAGGAAGAGTCCTCCCCTGGCGCCAGCCGGCTCTGAGGAGTCCGTGCCGACTGGTGCCAGTATAAGGCTGGCTCCCCCAAGCGCCACCAGCTAGTGTTGGTGGTCCTTCACCAGAGCCATCCTCTGGTGACACCAACCCAGCCCTGGGACATTGGTCTCCAGTTGGCAGCAGCTTATCTGGGGGACACCACCCTTGGGGAACTCGAACCCACTCAGGGTCACCTATGTTGGGGGTGATTGCCACTTTGGTGAGAGCAGTCGCAGGTCTCCGTTCACTTTTTATAGATCTGTGTCTGCCTCCTCACCTCTGTGGACTCACCTTCAGCCACTCCCTGCAATTCCTAAGGGGTATCTAGGTTCCAAGGGCTCTCTCACACAGGGAGGGTATGTGTGCCTCACTGGCCCCTCCCCCGAGTGGCAGGGGAACATGTGTCGAGGGTTTATCTCCATCGGCCCTCGTGTTCATGAGCTCGTAGCTAATCCAGCCGCCCTCGACTCTGTTCCCCGAGATTTACTATTATCAATCTACCCTGTCGGTTGAGCCCTTGGAAGCTTCCTGGAGGCATCCTGCCTCGGAAGCCCAGTTGGGAGCCTGAGTCGGACCACGACCTCCAGTCGTTTAGGCTTTCATGTATTTAACACGAGGGTGACCTAGAGTCTGAAACTGTGGCTTCCGGAAGTCCTTTCACTTGGGGGTTTGAGACCATGCTTGGGGTTTTGCAAAAGGCCACAAGCATCGACCTTTGCTGGATTCTTTTTCCTTTGATAAGCGTCCTCCGGTTAAGGCCAAGTTAGACAGTATCCATAGGACCTCCAGCACCCTGCTTCACACCTTGCAGTTTACTGGTATCTGGTCAACTGTAGTCGTGAAGGTATCAGAAGGAAAGTTATCGCCTGGTTCCACCCACAAGTGGGATCTGGCGCAGCTTCCTGCAGGGTTTGGCACATCTCCCCCAATTCCCTACCACCATATCCACTGGGGGGGGCGGCCTCACCGGCAGGTGAGTGGGTACGAAGTGTGGACCACCTACAGAGAACATCGACTGCAGCAGCTGGCTGTGTGGATGCCCTCATTGTAGGAGCAGGGTCTATCGCCCAGTGGATCTTGCATCACCGATTAGTATGGCCAAGCACCTTGGGCTTTCTTCAGGTACTGCAGATGCCCCTTGGTGCCGAGGCCTTCTTTGGTGAGCAAGTGGAGGAGCTGCTGCGGCAGAACCTTCAGGCATTCCCCAATTGGCATTTAAGATGTGGACACTGCTCACTCTAGAACTTAGTCTGTAGGCCCCTTCCATCAACCCACCAATACACTCACAGTCACCAATCCACTCACCTCCAACAGCCTTTCCCAGGCTGTATCCGGAACTGAATGTCCTTTGTACCATGCTAGCTCCCTGCATTGCAGATTAGGACCTGGGATTCAGGCAGCTCGCAACACTTCATCTTTGATACCCTGTCCGGCTGCACCCCCCCACCCAAGCAGTGATCCTGCCTTTGCCAGTTGGAAGGGGGGGATCGCTCTTGGGTTAAAGAGACCAGAAGTAGTGAGTATCCTCTGAATTGGCAGCCTGAGCCTCCATGTTTCTCACAATGTGGTTTGCTTTGATGCTCAGAGGAACCATCTACCAGTGGCCATTCTGGCAGGTGACACCATGGTCTTTTAGTATTGGGACTGAGAGTCAGGGATAATTCTCCAGAAGAGAACTGTTGGGGAGATTTCTCCAGGTGAAACTTCTGGATAACTATCCCCACTGCCAGTAATGTTTCCACAGCTCGCCTTTGTCACAGCATCTGAACTCGAGCTGATGCTCTTGGGGAACACAGTCTTCCCCAGGTTCTTCAGTTAATGCTTTGACAAATGGGTGATGTTGGAGGAGGTCACATTCAGGATGAATGGGCTTCCAGGCCAGTGGGCGTGCTTGAGCTCACTTGGCATTTCAACAGGCTCGGTCAGGGTGTGAACAGTATATTAGGACAGTGTGCACTTTCAGACTCGGGACGGCGGGGTAAGTCAGTGTGTCTGCAGACAGACAATATGACAGTAGTCCGGTATGTCAACAGGGTGGGACTCCCTCCTGGGTCCCTCTGTCAAGGAGATACGTTGCTTCCCATTGGTGCTTGTAGGACGGGGTGACACTTTTGCTGCCACATTTGTCCGGGGTGAACAACACAACAGTCAACACACTCAGCTGCTGTGTAGTTCACCTTCCGAGTGGATGATCCACACTGAGGTGGTCCAGAATATCTTCGGGACTTGGCGGGGGGGGGGGGGGGGGGGTGCGTTTACCAGATCGATCGACTTGCTCGTATCACCGGACAATCCCCAATCTGCTGGGGGACCTCAAGCAGTCATGGTGGAGGCTGGACTGTCTGTGGTTCTTTGGTTTCGAGATTCTGTTGCTCAGGGTAGCCTGATCTCCAGGATGCTCGGGAAATTTACAGCAGATGGTGGTTCTGGTTAACCCTTCATTGACCTCACAAACCGTCCTCCTTCTACATCCTGGTGTTGAATACTGCCGGTCTGATTTCAGGAGCCCATGGAGAAAGCCAAGTTATTTGGAGATTAAAGACGACCCTACTTTTAGTAAGGGAAACATCAGTTTTCATTCCAGCGTCCTCCACACACGGCTGGACACTGTCCAACTGGTGCTCAGGGTTAGAAGGGTGGAACCTGCATGGGAACAGACTCCGGCTCCCAGGACAAGTTGATGAAAGTGAGTGTTATTCGTGGGAGTCAGCGCCAGAACCAAACAGTAAGCTGAAGGAGATTTGGGTCTTTCCAGCTTCTGATTGACGGTCTGGCTATTCAGATGGAATGCCCATCAGATTAGGGTATAGCAGCAATGTGACACTCATGGTTGTGATGCTCACTTTTATCATGTCTGTCCTTGGTCTCTTTAGCCCCCGTTCACAGACAGGCCCCTCCACCCTCCTCGTCCTCAGCACTACTTGGTTCGTCGGCAGCAGTGCGTCTAGAATATCTGAATGATGATCAGCGCCCTTGGAAGCTGATCCTTTGCAAGCTGCTCCCTTGTAAGTTTCTCTTCATTTTCCGATTGACGAGGCTTTTTCCACCCACCTGGGTGCCCCTTGGGAATTGGAGGGGGTGTTTGGTATGTAGTTTCCTCGTTCTGGGTTGTCTTTGGGTGTCAACAAGCTGAGTTCTGGGGTGTGCTAAAATTGAACACAGCACGGGAGCCGGGGAGGGACGGAGGGAGGGGAAAAGCATGTGGGCGTGCCCTCCACGGATAAGGCATTGAAAAAATGGCTTAAAAAGGAGGTCACGCCTTACCAAGTTTTCCCCAGGGAAATTGTGCCGATGCATCCCGATAATTAGATCCACATTCCCCCCCATTTGGCCGTCAATATTTCAGAGCTGATGTTCCATCCAAACATTGCTGGCTCTGTAACTCAGTTCCAATCCACTGAGAGCCCAGCACAGACTAAAGGAATGGCATCAGTTCCCAACAAATTCAAAGATGTCACAGTTAGCAGGGAAGTGGGAACCCTGGACATGCTAGTACAGAGCTCGAGTGCAGATGGTTGGAGACTAAGCTCTGAGGCAGTGTGTTCAGATGGTGTCTGGGAAAGCTATTGTCTTGGAAAGCAGTGGCTGTAGAGGGCTAGAGTGATCTCCTGGACTCGTTTCGATCGCCTAAGGGGGTCGGAGAGGAATTTCCCAGATCTTTTTCCCAAATTGGCCTGGGTTTTTATGTCTGGTTTTTCGCCTCTCTCAGGAGATCACATGGTCGAGGGTGGGGTGGGGAGTCATTCTGTGTTGCGATGAGAAGGCATCGCAGTTGTGTGGGACGTGCTGGACGGAGCAGACAGGAACCTATCCATCCGTCAATTCTCTATCAAGTCACGTTAATTCAATGACTTCAATGTGAAATCTGGAAATAAACGTGGATTCAAATTGGACAAACTTTCTGTGTTTTTTTCTGATTTGTGCGCGGGCTAGAATAAGGACCAGAAAAGCGAAGAGAAGAGTTCTCTTCATCTTCAGTTTGTTTTATTCATTCACGGGATGCGGGCGTTGCTGGCGAGGCCAGCACTTATTGCCCATCCCTTCTTGAAGAAAGCTGTGTGGTTTGTGAGGCTATTTCAGAGGGCTGCTTAGAGTCAACCAGGATGGCAGATTTCCTTCCCTGAAGGACATTAGTGAGCCAGATGGGTTGCTCCAACAATCCCCTACTTTCATGCACACCATCACTGATACAAGATTTTTAATTCCAAATTCTGATTTGATTAACTGAATTTCAAAAACATTTTGTGTTTTTTTCTGATTTGTGCGCGGGCTAGAATAAGGACCAGAAAAGTGAAGAGTTCTCTTCATCTTCAGTTTTAATTCCGAATTCTGATTTGATTAACTGAATTTCAATTCCCCAGCTGTCTTGGTGGGATTTGAACTTGTGTCTCTGGATTACTAGTCCAGTAATATGACCACGATGCCAGTCTATTGCCCTTAGACAGAGCTGCTGATTGGGTGAACTCTCTGAGCCACTTACCAGGTACGACCTGAACTGAATCCCCAGTCAGCTACACAAACGTACATAAAGACTATCAGATCCATCGAGCTCGCCTCATCCAGTAGACAGTAGAACCTCACGCTCTCCCATCCCTCCTTACATATTAATGTAATCTCTTGGAATGGAAAGGACCCTCGCCAATTCAGGAAAAATCCTCTGGGCAGCTGCTCTGTCAACACCCTGAGGCTCCAGGAGGACACATCGTAATCTAACCTGGCCACTAACTCCATGTAACTCACAATGTCCTCTCAGGACCTTAGCCAGTTCCTCTTTTAAAGGTCTCTCTGTTACACGTGTTTGTTCCAGAGGGTGACGAGCCTGTGACAAGTGATGGAGTGGTACAGCACAGAAGACCATTCGGCCCATCGTGCCTGTGACAGATCTTGACTGGAGCCGCACACCCAGTCAGTCCCACCTGACCCAAAACGTGCCCAAATACAAACTGGTGGGAAGGAAAGAGACATACACTAAACACATGGAGAGCAGGGGACAGCAAGACAAGGGCAAATACAAAGATTAGAAGGAAGGTTAAAAAAAAACAATGAGGGCAAAGAGGAAGTGTGAAATTAAATTGTCAAGGAATATAAAACAAAAGAATAAAATATTTTACAGACACATAAATAAAACAACTGGAAGTCTCGATGGGAATTGGGCCATTTAACGATGGACAGGATAATATGCCAATAACTTATACTTATATTACATAGTACAGCATCTCAAGGTGCTTCACAGGATATAAAGCCACAAAAGGAGATATTAGGGCAACTTCATTCTCCTGTGCAGCGAAAACTGCCCGTGTACCAGAACCTTGTTCAGCCGGTTCAGTTGTGAGATTGAATGGAGGGACAGGAAGCTGCAGGTCATCCATGTGAGAGAAGAGAAGCAGCAACGAGTACTTTTGAAAATTCAGTTCAGAGGGGGGAAAAAATCCACATCAGTCCTTTCTCAAGTCTTGTCTGCAAACATCATGTCCATTGAAGACAACAGTTCACACACCCATGGGCTTTCACTCTGTTCTCAATGGTTTTTATTCTGCAAATTAACATGTCCACAGACACAGCAAAAAATAAGCATTACCCCAACTCTGATCTGTAAAAATATTTCAAAACTGCTTTTTGCTACACAAATTATACACTGTCCAGCATGACCTCATTTCAGCATCAGCAGAAACTCACTTCACCCTGGGTCTTCCTAGCTGCAGACTGAATCACCAGCTTCAGTTCCGCCTGATCCCTGATCCAGGTGAAAATGGAGACCAGTACGGGAAATGCTCCCAGAAAAAAACAGCACAGCAAAGGCGGAGCCATGGAAGAAACAGATTTCCAGGGTTTTCTAGCTCATGCACTCGGTAAAGACGCTGTGACACTGAACCATGCAAAGCCTGAAAAACCACTGGGTCTGTATGGGATAGCTAACGTGGTCTGGGGCAGCATTGTACAGCTGCAAAGAGGGAGGAGTGAAGGACAGGCGAGGACAGCATTGGGCTTGACTATCGAGGGGCCGAGTGGCCTACTCTTGCTCCAAATTCTGACATTTGTATAAGACAAGTCCTCTTAAACTAAAAAAAAAAGAGTTTACATCGAATTGCATCGACTACATTTTGTTGCTCGCATATAATTGTTTGCTTTATTAAAGCGGTTTTTCCTGTCTTCTCGTTTTGTAAGATTTTTAAGACCTTTAGGTGCTTACATGTTCCACATAGTCTGTCACCGCAATTTGGTACGGCTTGTGCCTTTCCGCTGCTCCTGACCAATAGGTCTTTTAGGTTTTTGCCTCTTTTGAAAGCTGATGTTATGCTATATTGGCTCAGTGAGTTAACATCCCCTTTTAACTTTTCAAAATGGTTTCTCACTACCCTATTTATCTCTTGAGTTGTTGCGCAGTATGTTGTAACAAGTGGTAGTCTTGTAGTTGGCCTATCCCGTGGCTGTGGGTTCTCCATCTCCCTCAGGAAATTGGACTTGATATGTCTGAGGAATCTCTTTGTGTACCCCCTCCGTCTCAGTGCGGTGAAAAGGGTGGTGACCGCTTTGTTGAAATCGTCCAGTTTTGTGGATATGCGGTGGAACCGCATGAGTTGTGACTTTACCAGTCCTCTAAAGGTGTGCCTGGGATGATGGCTTTTAGTGTGCAGGAGTGTATGTGTGTCAGTTACTTTGAAGAATACCTTTGTTGCTAATGATGTTTCGCTGTTCACTGCAGCTTCATCAGGGGAAAATGGATGATTCATTGCAGAATCTGTTGAATAAAGGTGAGTGAGCTGCCTGTTGAATGTGATTGGTGGGAAAAGTCTCCTTATCCTGAAACAATTGGGCTGTTTTTTAAAAGTTTAATTGACCCAATGGGAAATGTGGTCTGTGCATTGAGCCCCTGTAAAAAAAACACCCTGGTTCCCACGGTAGCAGAGCCCCACCACGTGTTGGGTTTACCTTGTGCTCCACAACCTTCCAGCGTTCCGGCCGACTACATCTGCAGGAAGTGTACCCAGTTGCAGCTCCTCACAGACCGCATGGATCGGTTGAAGCGGCAACTGGATGCACTTAGGAGCATGCAGGTGGCAGAAAGTGTCATAGAAAGGAGTTTTAGAGAAGTGGTTACACCCAAGGTGCAGGCAGATAGATGGGTGACCGCTAGAAGGGGCAGGCAGTCAGTACAGGAATCCCCTGTGGCTATCCCCCTCTCTAACAAGTATACCATTTTGGATACTGTTGGGGGGCGATGGCCTATCAGAGGAAAACAGCAGCAGGCTGTTGTTCAGCAGGGAGGGACAAAGTGCAGAAGAGCAATAGTTATAGGGGACTCTATAGTCAGGGGCACAGATAGGCGCTTCTGTGGACGTGAAAGAGACTCCAGGATGGTATGTTGCCTCCCTGGTGCCAGGGTCAAGGATGTCTCTGAACGGCCAAGGGGCATTCTGAAGGGGGTGGGTGAACAGCCAGAGGTTGTAGTACACATCGGTACCAATGACATAGGCAGGAAGAGTGATGAGATCCTGCAGGGGGAGTTGAGGGAGTTAGGTAGTAAGTTAAAAAACAGGACCTCTAGGCTTGTAATCTCTGGATTACTCCCTGTGCCACGTGCCAGTGAGGCTAGAAATAGGAAGATAGTGCAGCTAAACACGTGGCTGAGCAGCTGGTGTAGAAGGGAGGGTTTCAGATATCTGGACCGTTGGGCTCTCTTCAGGGACAGATGGGACCTGTACAAGAAGGACGGGTTGCATCTAAACTGGAAGGGCACTAATATCCTGGCTGCGAGGTTTGCTAGCGTCTCTCGGGAGGGTTTAAACTAGTGTGGCAGGGGGGTGGGAACCAGAGAAGTAGGACAGCTAGTGAAATAAATGAGGAGGACATAGTAAATAAGGCCAGTAGGACTAAGAGGAAGAGCAGGCAGGGAGATGTTGCTGAGCACAGCGGGACTGGTGGTCTGAAGTGCATTTGTTTCAATGCGAGAAGAATAACAGGTAAGGCAGATGAACTTAGAGCTTGGATTAGTACTTGGAAATATGATGTTGTTGCTATTACAGAGACTTGGTTGAGGGAAGGGCAGGATTGGCAGCTAAATGTTCCAGGATTTAGAAGATTCAGGCGGGATAGAGGGGGATGTAAAAGGGGTGGGGGAGTTGCATTACTGGTTAAGGAGAATATCACAGCTGTGCTGCGGGAGGACACCTCAGAGGGGTCATGCAGCGAGGCAATATGGGTGGAGCTCAGGAATAGGAAGGGTACAGTCACGATGTTGAGGGTTTACTACAGGCCTCCCAACAGCCAGCGGGAGGTAGAGGAGCAGATATGTAGACAGATTTTGGAAAGATGTAAAGGTAACAGGGTTGTGGTGGTGGGTGATTTTAACTTCCCCTATATTGACTGGGACTCACTTAGAGCTAGGGGCTTGGATGGGGCAGAATTTGTGAGGAGCATCCAGGAGGGCTTCTTGAAACTGTATGTAGATCGTCCAACTGGGGATGGGGCCATTTTGGACCTGGTATTGGGGAATGAGCCTGGCCAGGTGGTCGAAGTTTCAGTGGGGGAGTATTTCGGGAACAGTGACCATAATTCCCTAAGTTTTAAGGTACTTGTGGATAAGGATAAGAGTAGTCCTCGGGTGAAGGTGCTAAATTGGGGGAAGGCTAATTATAACAATATTAGGCAGGAACTGAAGAATTTACATTGGGGGCGGCTGTTTGAGGATAAATCAACATCTGACATGTGGGAGTCTTTCAAACGTCAGCTGATTAGAATCCAGGACCAGCATGTACCTGTGAGGAAGAAAGACAAGTTTGGCAAGTTTCGGGAAGCTTGGATGACACGGGATATTGTGAGCCTAGTCAAAAAGAAAAAGGAAGCATTTGTAAGGGCTGGAAGGCTAGGAACAGATGAAGCACTTGAGGAATATAAATACAGTAGGAAGGAACTTAAGCAAGGAGTTAGGAGGGCTAAAAGGGGTCATGAAAAGTCATTGGCAAACAGGAATAAGGAAAAGGGTCCAGGGAAAGGGTCGGCCCACTCAAGGACAGAGATGGGAATCTATGTGTGGAGCCAGAGAAAATGGGCGAGGTGCTAAATGAGTACTTTGCATCAGTATTCACCAAAGAGAAGGACTTGGTGGATGATGGGCCTAGGGAAGGGAGCGTAGATAGTCTCAGTCATCTCAGTATCAAAAAGGAGGAGGTGTTGGGTGTCTTGCAAAGCATTAAGGTAGATAAGTCCCCAGGGCCTGATGGGATCTACCCTAGAATACTGAGGGAGGCAAGGGAAGAAATTGTTAGGGCCTTGACAGAAATCTTTGCATCCTCATTGGCGACAGGTGAGGTCCCAGAGGACTGGAGAATAGCCAATGTTGTTCCTTTGTTTAAGAAGGGTGGCAAGGTTAATCCAGGAAATTATAGGCCGGTGAGCCTTACGTCAGTGGTAGGGAAACTATTAGAGAGGATTATTCAGGACAGGATATACTCCCATTTGGAAACAAATGAACTTATTAGCGAGAGACAGCATGGTTTTGTGAAGAGCAGGTCGTGTTTCACTAATTTGATTGAGTTTTTTGAGGAAGTGACAAAGATGATTAATGAAGGAAGGTCAGTGGATGTTATCTATATGGACTTCAGTAAAGCCTTTGACAAGGTCCCTCATGGCAGACTGGTACAAAAGGTGAAGTCACACGGGATCAGAGGTGAGCTGGCAAGATGGATACAGAACTGGCTCGGTCCTAGAAGACAGAGGGTAACAGTGGAAGGGTGCCTTTCTGAATGGAGGGATGTGACTAGTGGTGTTCCGCAGGGATCAGTGCTGGGACCTCTGCTGTTTGTAGTATATATAAATGATTTGGAGGAAAATGTAGCTGGTCTGATTAGTAAGTTTGCGGACGACACAAAGGTTGGTGGAGTTGTGGATAATGATGAGGATTGTCAGAGGATACAGCAGGACGTAGATCGGTTGGAGACTTGGGCGGAGAAATGGCAGATGGAGTTTAATCCAGACAAGTATAATGTAATGCAGTTTGGAAGGTCTAATGCAGGTGGGAGGTATACAGTAAATGGCAGAACCCTTAGGAGTATTGACAGGCAGAGAGATCTGGGCGTACAGGTCCACAGGTCACTGAAAGTGGCAACGCAGGTGGATAAGGTAGTCAAGAAGGCATACGGCATGCTTGCCTTCATCGGTCGGGGCATAGAGTATAAAAATTGGGAAGTCATGTTGCAGCTGTACAGAACCTTAGTTAGGCCACACTTAGAATATTGCGTGCAATTCTGCTCGCCACACTACCAGAAGGACGTGGAGGCTTTGGAGAGGGTACAGAGGAGGTTTACCAGGATGTTGCCTGGTCTGGAGGGCATTAGCTATGAGGAGCGATTGGAAAAACTCGGATTGTTTTCACTGGAACGACGAAGGTGGAGGGTTGACATGATAGAGGTTTACAAAGTTATGAGCGGCATGGACAGAGTGGATAGTCAGAAGCTTTTTCCCAGGGTGGAAGAGTCAGTTACTAAGGGACATAGGTTTAAGGTGCGAGGAGCAAAGTTTAGAGGGGATGTGCGAGACAAGTTTTTTACACAGAGGGTGGTGAGTGCCTGGAACTTGCTGCCAGGGGAGGTGGTGGAAGCAGATACGATAGCGACGTTTAAGAGACATCTTGACAAATACATGAATAGGATGGGAATAGAGGGATATGGGCCCCGGAAGTGCAGAAGGTGTTAGTTTAGGCAGGCATCAAGATCGGCGCAGGTTTGGAGGGCCGAATGGCCTGTTGCTGTGCTGTACTGTTCTTTGTTCTTTGTAACCTCTGCAAAAAAAAACCTAGTCCTGAAACAAAGGGGAACAATTAGGCTGCTTTTAAATTTAATTTTAATTGACCCACTGGGTTTGAAACAATTGCACCTTTTTTAAGTTTTTAAAGTTTAAATTTAAATGGTCCCATGGGAAGCCCGGTCTATGCATTTGTGGCCCTGCAAAATAACCTGTTTGCCATGGTAACAGAGCCCTACCCCATGCTGGGTCACCCCAAGTCCATCAAAAACAAACAAACAGTAAAATCACCCAGTCCTGGGACATTAATGGGTTGCTTTAGCTCCCCAGCGCCACTGTGTGGTAGGTCCTTGTAACAGCAATACATTTATATTCTAAATTTAAAATGCAGAAGTGAGGAGGGATTTAATGATAATTAATATTAACCTGCCTATCTAAGAGGGGGGATTTAATTATAATTATAATTAAAACTGACCTGCCTATCTAAGAGATCTGTAACCCTACACCCATTACACTCAGGTGTTAATTTAAAACTTTGGTTTATTTGTTACATAATTATTTGGGAATGGAATGGGAATTGGATGTATTCCTGGGGGTGAAGGGCCCGCAAGTTTGGTATTGGGGTGTGAGCTTAGGCACGACTGTTCCCCAGTAGAGACCATGGCAGCACAGGCCAGATGGCCTTGAAAGTGCAGAATTTAATTTTCTTATGTCTTGTTTAATGGCACGCGCCATTTCTGTGTATCGACCAGCTGAACTTGGATTCTGTTGCCTATAAGGCATTTATTTTTTGGCACTGCTTGGACAGTCACAACGGACGGGGGGCTTTTAGGGTTAAGTTTAGGTTTGGAGGCGGGTTAGAGTTACAGCTAGGATTACGTGTTGGAGTTAGGCTTAGGGTTAAGTGTTGGAGTTGGGGCTGTGGTCGGGGCTTTAGGCTTTGGAGTTAAGCCTTAAGGTTGGGTCTGGATCTAGGGGCAAGAGTTACATTGATGTTATGGGGGGTTGGGCTAGGGTCGGGTCGTTGGTTTTGGGGTTAGATTTTAGGGTCCTGGCTGGGTCTGGGGCGGGGGTTACATGAGTGTTGTGGGGATTGGGGGTTAGGGCTAGGGCTGGTGTTGGGGTCAGGGTTTTGGGCCTAAGGGCAGGGCCTTCGGTTTAGGTCTTTGGGTTCAGGGGTAGGGGGTATTAGGGCCTTGGGTTGTTGCGCAGTCTGTTATAACAAGTGGTAGTCTTGTAGTTGGCCTATCCCGTGGCTGTGGGTTCTCCATTTCCCTCAGGAAATTGGACTTGATATGTCTGAGGAATCTTTTTGTGTAGGGGTTTAACTTCACCACAACCTCCAGCTGTGAGAGCGCGATCAACTGAGCCACAGCTGACATTAAAATAAAGTGCAAAAATATTGGATGATTTGATGAAACTTGTGCTTCACATGAACAAAGAACAAAGAAAATTACAGCACAGGAACAGGCCCTTCGGCCCTCCAAGCCTGCGCCGATCCAGATCCTAAATCTAAACCTGTCGCCTATTTTCTAAGGGTCTGTATCTCTTTGCTTCATGCCCATTCATGTATCTGTCTAGATACATCTTAAAAGATGTTATCATGCCCGCGTCTAACACCTCCGCTGGCAATACGTTCCAGGCACCCACCACCCTCTGCCACTAACAGCAGGTTAATGTAAATCATGCACAAACCACTCATTGGGGGAAACCAGGACTTGGGGCTATCACTACAAGATAGTAACCAATAAATCCAATAAGGAATTCAAGAGAAACTCCTTTACCTGGGGAATGGTGAAAATGTAGAACTCATTATCATATTAGCAGTGGAAAAGAATAGAAAGCTATGCTGACAGGATTGGATGAAGAAGGGTGATTGGATGAAGAAGGGTGGGAGGAGGCTCATGTGGAGCATAAATACTGGCATGGATTGTTTTTTTTAAATATCATTCATTGAGCATCACTGGCAAGGCCAGTATTTATTACCCATCCCGAAGTGCCCTCGAGAAGCTGGTGGCGAGCCAACTTCCTGAATACAGCTGAGAGGTTTGTGAGGCTAATTCAGAAGACATTGAAGAGTCAACCACATAGCTTTGGTTCTGGAGTCACAGAGAGACCAGACTGAGTAAGAACGGTAGATTTTCTTATCGAAAGGGCATGAGTGAACCAGATGGTTTTTTTTGTGACAATCATAGTCACTATCGCTGATAATTCAAAATGTATTTAATTAACAGAATTTTGAACTCTCCAGTGGTCACGGTGGGATTTGAACTGACAATTTCCAATCATTAGTCCAGGCATTCTGGGTTACTTTCAGCAGTAGGCTACCATACCCATATTCTGACCAAATGGCCTGTTTACGTGCAGCAAATTCTATGGAAAAATCACAATCAGAATTCAAACTGTGTTAAAATACCGCTACGTAGAATGTTTGGACTGAGATACAATGATGAACAGTCACTTATGCAGTTTCTATATATCGTGTAGGTATGTCGTAAAACTACGGATACATGCCGGAGCCTTACTGAATGCATCATTTATCTGGGAGGTGGTTTCCATCGAATAATGTTCCAGAATAAACTATTCCGTGCTGAGGGGAGAATCATGTTTCTTAGTATCACACAGACTGGCTAAAGAGGGCAGTGAAGCTCCTCGCAGGTTTTGCAGAACACCAGAGCTTTGCGTATCGTTCATGGTCGAGGATGGAGAATGTAGCCTCACACCCACAGCACATGTAAGATCAGGCTGGTCGGGTAAAACCTGCAGAGTTCAGTTGCGAGTAACTTTAATACTTTCTTCCGTTCCTTTCTGCGCAACTGTCCTGTGGCTCTGCGAAAATGTACTGAGGTCGCAAAACCCGTGAGAAATGCCTCAGCTGTAGAAACCCACAGGCAACGCCAGCTAACTGGATGATACATGGATGATAGTAGAATGAAGGGTATGCAGGTAGTTTGATCTTAGAGTAGGTTAAAGGGTCGGCACAACATCGTGGGCCGAAGGGCCAGTACTGTGCTGTACTGTTCTATGTTCTAACTGTTAGCATGTCACAAGAGGATAACACTGAGGACTGTTGGGGATTCAGCATCTGGTGGCTAAATTGATCTCCACTTTAACAGATGAGGCTTTGAAAGGAAAAAGCAATTTTGAGATTGTTTTCAATGAATGCCGTAAAGAGCACAGTAAGGCTCCTTTCTGTTGTTAGTTCCCTGCATTTTATTTGTGACCGTTGTCGGGGATGTGCCCAGATGTAACGGCAGTTTTCCCACCATTGAGAAAATGGCACCTGATTAGTCAGATATTTTACTTGATTTTGGAGCTGAAGGCACTTGTCAAACACACTCACAAGAATACAGGACATGACCAATTCTTCCTGATGGTACCGAGCCTCTCACATTGACTGCCCATATTGCGGTGGGACCATTGCCCACTTTAGCGAATGGAGACAGATGTGAAAGCCTTGTGGTTCAAGTGCTACCTCTGTAATCTCGTCCAGCCCCACAACTCTCCAAGATAACCTTGATCCTCCAATTTTTGCTATTACATCTTAAATAATAGCTTCCAACATTTTCCCTCAGACAGATGTTAAGCTAACTGGCCTGTAGTTTCCTGCTTTCTGTCTCCCTCCTTGCAACCCAGGCAATGGTGAAAGAGGAGGTATTCAGACACTGGAGGGGTTTAAAATTGATAAAGAAGATATATTATATAGGCTGTCTGTACTGAAAGTGGATAAAACACCAGGACCGGATGAGATGCATCCATGGATACTGAGGGATGTGAGGGTGGAAATTGCAGAGGCACTGGCCATAATGTTTCACTTTTCCTTCGATTTGGGGGTGGTGCCAGAGGACTGGAGAATTGTTCAAAAAAGGGTGTAAAGATAAGCCCAGCAACTACAGGCTAGTCAGGTGGGGAAATTGCGAAAAAGAATAATTACTAGTCACTTGGACAAATGTGGGTTAATTAAGGAAAGTCAGCATGGACCGGGAAAATCATGTTTAACTAACTTGCTGGAGTTTTTGAGGAGGTAACAGAGAGGGTTGATGAGGGCAATGCTGTTGATGTGGTGTACATGGATTACAAAAGGCGTTTGATACAGTGCCACACAACAGACTTGTGAGCAAACTTGTAGTTCATTGAATAAAAGGGACGGTAGCAACATAGATACGAAATCGGCTGAGTGACAGAAAACAGAGAGTTGTGGTTGATGGATGATTTTAGGCTGGAGGAAGGTTTGTGACGGAGTTTTCCAGGGGTCAATGTTGGGAGCCTTGCTTTTCGTGATATATATTAATGACCGAGACCCTGGTGTACAGGGCACAATTTCAAAGTCTGCAGATGATACCAAACTTGGAAGCATTGTGAACTGTGAGGAGGATAGTGTAGAACTTCAAAAGGACATGGGCAGGTTGGTGGAATGGGAAGATGAAGTTCAATGCAGAGAAATGTGAAGTGATTAATTTTGGGAGGAAAGACATGGAGAGACAACATAAAACAAAGGGTACAATTCTAAAGAGGCTGCAGGAGCAGAGGGACCTGCATGCATATGCGCATAAGTCATTGAAGGTAGCGGGACAGGTTGAGAGTGCGATTACTAAAGCATACAGTATCCTGGGCTTTATTAATAGGGGCAGAGAGTACAAGAGCAAGGAGGTTATGTTGAACTTGTATAAGACACTAGTTAGTCCTCAGCTGGAGTGCTGCGTCCAGTTCTGGGCACCGCACTTTAGGGTATATGTGAGGGCATTGGAGAGAGTACAGTGAGTGGTTCAGGTCTGGAACGCACTGCCTGGGAACATGGTGGAGACAGGTTCAACTGACGCATACAAAACGGAATTAGACAGTTATATGAAAAGGAAGAATGTGCAGGGTTACCGGGAGAAGGCGGGGGAATGGAACTGAGCGAATTGCTCTTTCGGAGAGCCCGTGCAGACACGATGGGCTGTGTGACCTCCTTCTGCACTGTAACAATTCTGTGATTCTGTGGGTTTTCAAAGATCTGGGATATGATACCACATAATAGACTCATGAATCAGGTCAGAGAATGAGGAGTCAGGGGACAAGTAGCAGAATAATTAGTTAGCCATTTGCAAGACAGACTGTCGGGGTAAAGGGTTGTAATTTGGAACGGCAGAAGGTGGGAAGTGATGTTCCACAAGAATCAGTGCTGTTCATAACGTATATGAATGCAGTTTACACCAAACAGGGAGGGAGGGAGGGGTGTCAACATCGTGCAAGACTGCGACACAGTGCAAGAAGCTATGAACAAACCTTCAGAATGGACATATAATAGGCAAAAGAATTTCAACATGGATTATATTTTGGCAACAGCATCAGATGAATGTGTTAAGCATCGGCAATCTGGCTTATCAAAGAGTTTAGTTTAGTTTAGTTTAGTTTAGAGATACAGCACTGAAACAGGCCCTTCGGCCCACCGAACTAGTGCCGACCATCAACCACCCATTTATATTAATCCTACATCCCTACCACATCCCCACCTGTCCCTATATTCCCCTACCTATACTAGGGGCAATTTACAATGGCCAATTCACCTATCAACCTGCAAGTCTTTGGCATGTGGGAGGAAACCGGAGCACCTGGAGGAAACACATGCAGACACAGGGAGAACTTGCAAACTCCATACAGGCAGTACCCAGAATTGAACCCGGGTGGCTGGAGCTGTGAGGCTGCGGTGCTAACCACTGTGTTTCCCATGATAATTCCCATTCTCTAATGAAATATTTCACAAACAAAAAAATGATTCATGAGCAGCTCAGACTGCAGTTCCAAAGAATAAAATTGAAGTTGTCAGCTTTGAACACACCCCAAACTTAACTGGCATTGGAAAACTAACGGATCCCAGAGACAGGTCAATATCAGTGGATTACAGAGACTGGGAAAGTGTTAGTGCATTCTAAAATATCAAGTTATTGTAATCCAAGGAAACTCACAGGGTTTTGTAACACTCAGTTTGATCAAGGTGAGACTTATTTAACTGGACGGGTCAAACCGTGACATCACAGAGCAAGTCTGACCCTCACACTGTCCATCACAGTGAGATCAGACATCGCAATCGGTTTGTAAACTGAGTTAATTTGAGGCAGGAGGCTGTACGAGCAGTTTTAGTGAAGGAAAGGGAGCTGCACTGACTGCAACTAACTGGCTGATCTGTCTCGGAGTGAATGTGGTCGGGGAGAAGATCTGAGCAGTTTTGTGATGGAGAAGACAGCGAGCTGAGAGAGGGAGGGAGGAAGAAAACCTTCACAAGATGGTGCGACTGACAGAGCAAATAGGTACGTTATCAATCCCTTCCATTCTTTGGAGCTGTAGGTAACATGGTCTGTAGGTAGTCATGTCTTCCAGGGGGTGAGGGAAGGGAGTGTGTGTGTTAAACAGATCATGGAAATATTGCTCGAGTTCCGTTCCGAAAAAGTTTAGATCTTATTTAAAACTGTAAAAAATCTGGAGCTCAGTCTGGGCCTCAGTCAATGATACTGAAGGAATCGGTTAGAAACACTTGTCCCAAGCATTTCTGCTGTCCTCTGATCTCATCAATCCCTGGCTCCATGCCAAGGCCCTCCTCCCAGGTCAGATGCCTCAGGTACTACCCTCTAAAAGCCTCTCATTGTGTCAGACAAGCTCCTGGTGCCAGTGACCCTGGATCACCTGATGGCATTGCAGCCATTCTGGAGCTTCACTGTGATTCTGGAGAAGGAATCAACTGATTGACTCCAGAATCTTTAATACTCAGCTAACATCAGAATCTGTGGCCAGGAACATCACCAGAAAAGAGACACATCCATAAGTAATGGTGCACTCTGAATCTGCATTCAGCATTTCCAGGTTAAATGGTTTAACTAGCAGTGGAATTAGAAAATGCCTAGAGATGTCTTGTTACAATCCAGTGATTCTGATCTGTTTTTTGCTTCTTCTTCCAGACATACATGGTTGGTGTCAGGATGAGCAAGAGGAAATTTCCATCAAATTACCCACAGACTAAAGGATGAGTAACAAAAGCACAAAGAACAAGTGCATCACGACACACAACAAGCAGCACATCCTGCCCCAAACCAACTCAAAATACTACAAAGGAAGGAGCCGTGTCCCTGAAACTCTCCTCACCCCATCCCTCTGTGTCCCATCCATTTCTCAGTGCCAACTCCACATCTGTTCATTTGTTGGTTTAATTTGACGGCCAACAACAACCCAGCCACTGGTCCATCTAGACACTCCTCCGATGGCTGGAGATGGTGTGAAACCGACTCTCTCTCCCTTCTGGTTTATTTCCCATCCCCACCAGGTCTATCATCCCCACCAGCTCCTCCTAGATTTACTTCGACATCTATTTTTATTGTTGTTTATGTTTATGTTTATGTTTAAAGATCCAGCACTGAAACAGGCCCTTCGGCCCACCGAGTCTGTGCCGACCATCAACCACCCATTTATACTAATCCTACACTAATCCCATATTCCTACCACATCCCCACCTGTCCCTATATTTCCCTACTACCTACCTATACTAGGGGCAATTTATAATGGCCAATTTACCTACCAACCTGCAAGTCTTTTGGCTTGTGGGAGGAAACCGGAGCACCCGGAGGAAACCCACGCAGACACAGGGAGAACTTGCAAACTCCACACAGGCAGTACCCAGAAGTGAACCCGGGTCGCTGGCGCTGTGAGGCTCCGGTGCTAACCACTGCGCCACTGTGCCGCCTAAATTGGGAAATTTGCCCCACACCCTCTTCCCCATCTTAGCCCCCAGGCTGGACCTTCACGTCCGGCCCTCATGTCCCCGCATCGGCATCAAGCAGTAACCCTGCTCCAACTCCAGGCTCAGTTTGGTATTGCTCAGGACTAACTGCACTGGCACTGGCTAGGACCCAGTCCGTACAGTCAGCTCTGACCAATATCGGCTGGAGCTTCACCTTGGGACTGAAGTTGAAGGTCTCGAGGGGGAACGCTCTGGTTGTTGCCTCGATTGTGTCGAGTGGGACCGGCTGGTTCAGGCCACTCGCCTGCCAGTTGCTGCCATCCCCTCCGCACAATCGGGTGAGGCCCCGGTACCAACTTGTACCGAGACCTCCCAGAATTTGAGGAAGAGTCCTCCCCTGGCGCCAGCCAGCTCTGAGGAGTCTGTGCCGACTGGTGCCAGTACAAGGCTGGTTCCCCCAAGCCCCACCAGCTAGTGTTGGTGGTCCTTCACCAGAGCCATCCTCTGGTGACACCAACCCAGCCCTGGGACATTGGTCTCCAGTTGGCGGCAGCTTATCTGGGGTCACCACCCTTGGGGGACTCGACCCCACTCAGGGTCACCTAGGTTGGGGGTGATTGCCACTTTGGTGAGAGCAGTCGCAGGTCTCTGTTCACTTTTTATCGATCTGTGTCTGCCTCCTCACCTCTGTGGACTCACCTTCAGCCACTCCCTGCAATTCTTAAGGGGTATCTAGGTTCCAAGGGCTCTCTCACGCAGGGAGGGTACCTGTGCCTCACTGGCACCTCCCCCGAGTGGCAGGGGAACATGTGTCGAGGGTTTATCTCCATCGGCCCTCGTGTTCATGAGCTCGTAGCTAATCCAGCCGCCCTCGGCTCTGTTCCCCGAGATTTACTATTATCAACCTACCCTGTCGGTTGAGCCCTTGGAAGCTTCCTGGAGGCATCCTGCCTCGGAAGCCCAGTTGGGAGCCTGAGTCAGACCACGACCTCCAGTCGTTTAGGCTTTCATGTATTTAACACGAGGGTGACCTAGAGTCTGAAACTGTGGCTTCCGGAAGTCCTTTCACTTGGGGGTTTGAGTCCATGCTTGGGGTTTTGCAAAAGGCCACAAGCATCGACCTTTGCTGGATTGTTTTTACCTTGATAAGCGTCCTCCGGTTAAGGCCAGGTTAGACAGTATCCATAGGACCTCCAGCACCCTGCTTCACACCTTGCAGTTTACTGGTATCTGGTCAACTGTAGTCGTGAAGGTATCAGAAGGAAAGTTATCGCCTGGTTCCACCCACAAGTGGGATCTGGTGCAGCTTCCTGCAGGGTTTGGCACATCTCCCCCAATTCCCTACCACCATATCCACTGGGGTGGCGGCCTCACCGGCAGGTGAGTGGATACGGAGTGCGGACCACCTACAGAGAACATCGACTGCAGCAGCTGGCTGTGTGGATGCCCTCATTGTAGGAGCAGAGTCTGTCGCCCAGTGGATCTTGCATCACCGATCTGTATGGCCAAGCACCTTGGGCTTTCTTCAGGTACTGCAGATGCCCCTTGGTGCCGAGGCCTTCTTTGGTGAGCAAGTGGAGGAGCTGCTGCGGCAGAACCTTCAGGCATTCCCCAATTGGCATTTAAGATGTGGACACTGCTCACTCGAGAACTTAGTCTGTAGGCCCCTTCCATCAACCCACCATTCCACTCACAGTCACCAATAAACTCACTGTCACCAATCCACTCACCTTCAACAGCCTTTCCCAGGCTGTATCCGGAACTGAATGTCCTTTGTACCATGCTAGCTCCCTGCATTGCAGATTAGGACCTGGAATTCAGGCAGCTCGCAAAACTTCATCTTTGATACCCTGTCCGGCTGCACCCCCCCAAGCAGTGATCCTGCCTTTGCCAGTTGGAAGGGGGGGATCATTCTTGGGTTAAAGAGACCAGAAGTAGTGAGTATCCTCTGGATTGGCAGCTTGAGCCTCCATGTTTCTCACAATGTGGTTTGCTTTGATGCTCAGAGGAACCATCTACCAGTGGCCATTCTGGCAGGTGACACCATGGTCTTTTAGTATTGGGACTGAGAATCAGGGATAGTTCTCCAGAAGAGAACTGTTGGGGAGATTTCTCCAGGTGAAACTTCTGGATAACTATCCCCACTGCCAGTAATGTTTCCACAGCTCGCCTTTGTCACAGCATCTGAACTCGAGTTGATGCTCTTGGGGAACACTGTTTTCTCCAGGTTCTTCAGCTAATGCTTTGACAAATGGGTGATGTTGGGGGAGGTCACATTCAGGATGAATGGCTTCCAGGCCAGTGGGCGTGCTTGAGCTCACTTGGCATTTCAACAGGCTCGGTCAGGTTGTGAACAGTATATTAGGACAGTGTGCACTTTCAGACTCGGGACGGCGGGGTAAGTCAGTGTGTCTGCAGACAGACAATATGACAGTAGTCCGGTATGTCAACAGGGTGGGACTCCCTCCTGGGTCCCTCTGTCAAGGAGATACGTTGCTTCCCATTGGTGCTTGTAGGACGGGGTGACACTTTTGCTGCCACATTTGGCCGGGGTGAACAACACAACAGTCAACACACTCAGCTGCTGTGTAGTTCACCTTCCGAGTGGATGATCCACACTGAGGTGGTCCAGAATATCTTCAGGACTTGGCGGGGGGTGGGGGGGTTTACCAGATCGATCGACTTGCTCGTATCACCGGACAATCCCCAATCTGCTGGGGGACCTCAAGCAGTCATGGTGGAGGCTGGACTGTCTGTGGTTCTTTGGTTTCGAGATTCTGTTGCTCAGGGTAGCCTGATCTCCAGGATGCTCGGGAAATTTACAGCAGATGGTGGTTCTGGTTAACCCTTCATTGACCTCACAAACCGTCCTCCTTCTACATCCTGGTGTTGAATACTGCCGGTCTGTTTTCAGGAGCCCACGGAGAAAGCCAAGTTATTTGGAGATTAAAGACGACCCTACTTTTAGTAAGGGAAACATCAGTTTTCATTCCAGCGTCCTCCACACACGGCTGGACACTGTCCAACTGGTGCTCAGGGTTAGAAGGGTGGAACCTGCATGGGAACAGACTCCGTCTCCCAGGACAAGTTGATGAAAGTGAGTGTTATTCGTGGGAGTCAGCGCCAGAACCAAACAGTAAGCTGAAGGAGATTTGGGTCTCTCCAGCTTCTGATTGACGGTCTGGCTATTCAGATGGAATGCCCATCAGATTAGGGTATAGCAGCAATGTGACACTCATGGTTGTGATGCTCACTTTTATCATGTCTGTCCTTGGTCTCTTTAGCCCCCGTTCACAGACAGGCCCCTCCACCCTCCTCGTCCTCAGCACTACTTGGTTCGTCGGCAGCAGTGCGTCTAGAATGTCTGAATGATGATCAGCGCCCTTGGAAGCTGATCCTTTGCAAGCTGCTCCCTTGTAAGGATCTCTTCATTTTCCGTGTGACGAGGCTTTTTCCACCCACCTGGGTGCCCCTTGGGATTTGGAGGGGGTGTTTGGTATGTAGTTTCCTCGTTCTGGGTTGTGTTTGGGTGTCAACAAGCTGAGTTCTGGGGTGTGCTAAAATTGAACACAGCACGGGAGCCGGGGAGGGACAGAGGGAGGGGAAAAGCATGTGGGCGTGCCCTCCACGGATAAGGCATTGAAAAAATGGCTTAAAAAGGAGGTCACGCCTTACCAAGTTTTCCCCAGGGAAATTGTGCCGATGCATCCCGATAATTAGATCCACATTCCCCCCCATTTGGCCGTCAATATTTCAGAGCTGATGTTCCATCCAAATATTGCTGGCTCTGTAACTCAATTCCAATCCACTGAGAGCCCAGCACAGACTAAAGGAATGGCATCAGTTCCCAACAAATTCAAAGATGTCACAGTTAGCAGGGAAGTGGGAACCCTGGACATGCTAGTACAGAGCTAGAGTGCAGATGGTTGGAGACTAAGCTCTGAGGCAGTGTGTTCAGATGGTGCCTGGGAAAGCTATTGTCTTGGAAAGCAGTGGCTGAAGAGGGCTAGAGTGATCTCCTGGACTCGTTTCGATCGCCTAAGGGGGTCGGAGAGGAATTTCCCAGATCTTTTTCCCAAATTGGCCTTGGTTTTTATGTCTGGTTTTTCGCCTCTCTCAGGAGATCACATGGTCGAGGGTGGGGTGGGGAGTCAATCTGTGTTGCGATGAGAAGGTATCGCAGTTGTGTGGGACGTGCTGGACGGAGCAGACAGGAACCTATCCATCCGTCAATTCTCTATCAAGTCACGTTAATTCAATGACTTCAATGTGAAATCTGGAAATAAACATGGATTCAAATTGGACAAACTTTCTGTGTTTTTTTCTGATTTGTGCGCGGGCTAGAATAAGGACCAGAAAAGCGAAGAGAAGAGTTCTCTTCATCTTCAGTTTGTTTTATTCATTCACGGGATGCGGGCGTTGCTGGCGAGGCCAGCACTTATTGCCCATCCCTTCTTGAAGAAAGCTGTGTGGTTTGTGAGGCTATTTCAGAGGGCTGCTTAGAGTCAACCAGGATGGCAGATTTCCTTCCCTGAAGGACATTAGTGAGCCAGATGGGTTGCTCCAACAATCCCCTACTTTCATGCACACCATCACTGATACAAGATTTTTAATTCCAAATTCTGATTTGATTAACTGAATTTCAATTCCCCAGCTGTCTTGGTGGGATTTGAACTCGTGTCTCTGGATTACTAGTCCAGTAATATGACCACGATGCCAGTCTATTGCCCTTAGACAGAGCTGCTGATTGGGTGAACTCTCTGAGCCACTTACCAGGTACGACCTGAACTGAATCCCCAGTCAGCTACACAAACATACATAAAGACTATCAGATCCATCGAGCTCGCCTCATCCAGTAGACAGTAGAACCTCACGCTCTCCCATCCCTCCTTACATATTAATGTAATCTCTTGGAATGGAAAGGACCCTCGCCAATTCAGGAAAAATCCTCTGGGCAGCTGCTCTGTCAACACCCTGAGGCTCCAGGAGGACACATCGTAATCTAACCTGGCCACTAACTCCATGTAACTCACAATGTCCTCTCAGGACCTTAGCCAGTTCCTCTTTTAAAGGTCTCTCTGTTACACGTGTTTGTTCCAGAGGGTGACGAGCCTGTGACAAGTGATGGAGTGGTACAGCACAGAAGACCATTCGGCCCATCGTGCCTGTGACAGATCTTGACTGGAGCCGCACACCCAGTCAGTCCCACCTGACCCAAAACGTGCCCAAATACAAACTGGTGGGAAGGAAAGAGACATACACTAAATACATGGAGAGCAGGGGACAGCAAGACAAGGGCAAATACAAAGATTAGAAGGAAGGTTAAAAAAAAAACAATGAGGGCAAAGAGGAAGTGTGAAATTAAATTGTCAAGGAATATAAAACAAAAGAATAAAATATTTTACAGACACATAAATAAAACAACTGGAAGTCTCGATGGGAATTGAGCCATTTAACGATGGACAGGATAATATGCCAATAACTTATACTTATATTACATAGTACAGCATCTCAAGGTGCTTCACAGGATATAAAGCCACAAAAGGAGATATTAGGGCAACTTCATTCTCCTGTGCAGCGAAAACTGCCCGTGTACCAGAACCTTGTTCAGCCGGTTCAGTTGTGAGATTGAATGGAGGGACAGGAAGCTGCAGGTCATCCATGTGAGAGAAGAGAAGCAGCAACGAGTACTTTTGAAAATTCAGTTCAGAGGGGGGAAAAAATCCACATCAGTCCTTTCTCAAGTCTTGTCTGCAAACATCATGTCCATTGAAGACAACAGTTCACACACCCATGGGCTTTCACTCTGTTCTCAATGGTTTTTATTCTGCAAATTAACATGTCCACAGACACAGCAAAAAATAAGCATTACCCCAACTGATCTGTAAAAATATTTCAAAACTGCTTTTTGCTACACAAATTATACACTGTCCAGCATGACCTCATTTCAGCATCAGCAGAAACTCACTTCACCCTGGGTCTTCCTAGCTGCAGACTGAATCACCAGCTTCAGTTCCGCCTGATCCCTGATCCAGGTGAAAATGGAGACCAGTACAGGAAATGCTCCCAAAAAAAAACAGCACAGCAAAGGCGGAGCCATGGAAGAAACAGATTTCCAGGGTTTTCTAGCTCATGCACTCGGTAAAGACGCTGTGACACTGAACCATGCAAAGCCTGAAAAACCACTGGGTCTGTATGGGATAGCTAACGTGGTCTGGGGCAGCATTGTACAGCTGCAAAGAGGAAGGAGTGAAGGACAGGCGAGGACAGCATTGGGCTTGACTATCGAGGGGCCGAGTGGCCTACTCTTGCTCCAAATTCTGACATTTGTATAAGACAAGTCCTCTTAAACTAAAAAAAAAAGAGTTTACATCGAATTGCATCGACTACATTTTGTTGCTCGCATGTAATTCTTTGCTTTATTAAAGCGGTTTTTCCTGTCTTCTCGTTTTGTAAGATTTTTAAGACCTTTAGGTGTTTACATGTTCCACATAGTCTGTCACCGCAATTTGGTACGGCTTGTGCCTTTCCGCTGCTCGTGACCAATAGGTCTTTTAGGTTTTTGCCTCTTTTGAAAGCTGATGTTATGCTATATTGGCTCAGTGAGTTAACATCCCCTTTTAACTTTTCAAAATGGTTTCTCACTACCCTATTTATCTGTTGAGTTGTTGCGCAGTATGTTGTAACAAGTGGTAGTCTTGTAGTTGGCCTATCCCGTGGCTGTGGGTTCTCCATCTCCCTCAGGAAATTGGACTTGATATGTCTGAGGAATCTCTTTGTGTACCCCCTCCGTCTCAGTGCGGTGAAAAGGGTGGTGACCGCTTTGTTGAAATCTTCTAGCTTTGTGGATATGCGGTGGAACCGCATGAGTTGTGACTTTACCAGTCCTCTAAAGGTGTGCCTGGGATGATGGCTTTTAGTGTGCAGGAGTGTATGTGTGTCAGTTACTTTGAAGAATACCTTTGTTGCTAATGACGTTTCGCTGTTCACTGCAGCTTCATCAGGGGAAAATGGATGATTCATTGCAGAATCTGTTGAATAAAGGTGAGTGAGCTGGCTGTTGAATGTGATTGGTGGGAAAAGTCTCCTTATCCTGAAACAATTGGGCTGTTTTTAAAAAATTTAATTGACCCAATGGGAAGTGTGGTCTCTGCATTGAGCCCATGTAAAAATACACCCTGGTTACCACGGTAGCAGAGCCCCACCACGTGTTGGGTTTACCTTGTGCTCCACAACCTTCCAGCGTTCCGGCCGACTACATCTGCAGGAATTTGGAGCAAGAGTAGGCCACTCGGCCCCTGGATAGTCAAGCCCATCTTGCAGCTCCTCACAGACCGCATGGATCGGTTGGAGCGGCAACTGGATGCACTTAGGAGCATGCAGGTGGCAGAGAGCATCATAGACAGGAGTTTTAGAGAAGTGGTTACACCCAAGGTGCAGGCAGATAGATGGGTGACCGCTAGAAGGGGCAGGCAGTCAGTGCAGGAATTCCCTGTGGCTATCCCCCTCTCTAACAAGTATACCGTTTTGGATACTGTTGGGGGGGATGGCCTATCAGGGGAAAACAACAGCAGCAGCCAGAGCAGTGGCACCATGGCTGGCACTGTTGCTCAGCAGGGAGGGACAAAGCGCAGAAGAGCAATAGTTATAGGGGACTCTATAGTCAGGGGCACAGATAAGTGCTTCTGTGGACGTGAAAGAGACTCCAGGATGGTATGTTGCCTCCCTGGTGCCAGGGTCAAGGACGTCTCTGAACGGATAGGGGGCATTCTGAAGGGGGTGGGTGAACAGCCAGAGGTTGTGGTACACATCGGTACCAATGACATAGGCAGGAACAGTAATGAGATCCTGCAGGGGGAGTTTAGGGAGTTAGGTAGTAAGTTAAAAAACAGGACCTCTAGGGTTGTAATCTCGGGATTACTCCCTGTGCCACGTGCCAGTGAGGCTAGAAATAGGAAGATAGTGCAGCTAAACACGTGGCTGAGCAGCTGGTGTAGAAGGGAGGGTTTCAGATATCTGGACCATTGGGCTCTCTTCAGGTACAGTTGGGACCTGTACAAGAAGGACGGGTTGCATCTAAACTGGAAGGGCACTAATATCCTGGCTGCGAGGTTTGCTAGCGTCACTCGGGAGGGTTTAAACTAGTGTGGCAGGGGGGTGGGAACCAGAGAAGTAGGACAGCTAGTGAAATAAATGAGGAGGACATCGTAAATAAGGCCAGTAGGACTAAGAGGAAGAGCAGGCAGGGAGATGTTGCTGAGCACAGCGGGACTGGTGGTCTGAAGTGCATTTGTTTCAAGGCGAGAAATATAACAGGTAAGGCAGATGAACTTAGAGCTTGGATTAGTACTTGGAAATATGATGTTATTGCTATTACAGAGACTTGGTTGAGGGAAGGACAGGATTGGCAGCTAAATGTTCCAGGATTTAGAAGCTTCAGGCGGGATAGAGGGGTATGTAAAAGGGGTGAGGGAGTTGCATTACTGGTTAAGGAGAATATCACAGCTGTGCTGCGGGAGGACACCTCAGAGGGGTCATGCAGCGAGGCAATATGGGTGGAGCTCAGGAATAGGAAGGGTACAGTCACGATGTTGGGGGTTTACTACAGGCCTCCCAACAGCCAGTGGGAGGTAGAGGAGCAGATATGTAGACAGATTTTGGAAAGATGTAAAGGTAACAGGGTTGTAGTGGTGGGTGATTTTAACTTCCCCTATATTGACTGGGACTCACTTAGAGCTAGGGGCTTGGATGGGGCAGAATTTGTGAGGAGCATCCAGGAGGGCTTCTTGAAACAATATGTAGATAGTCCAAATGGGGAAGGGGCCGTACTGGACCTGGTATTGGGGAATGAGCCCGGCCAGGCGGTCGAAGTTTCAGTGGGGGAGTATTTCGGGAACAGTGACCATAATTCCATAAGTTTTAAGGTACTTGTGGATAAGGATAAGAGTAGTCCTCGGGTGAAGGTGCTAAATTGGGGGAAGGCTAATTATAACAATATTAGGCAGGAACTGAAGAATTTAGATTGGGGGCGGCTGTTTGAGGGTAAATCAACATCTGACATGTGGGAATCTTTCAAACGTCAGCTGATTAGAATCCAGGACCAGCATGTACCTGTGAGGAAGAAAGACAAGTTTGGCAAGTTTCGGGAAGCTTGGATAACGCGAGATATTGTGAGCCTTGTCAAAAAGAAAAAGGAAGCATTCATCAGGGCTGGAACGCTAGGAACAGACGAATCCCTTGAGGAATATAAAGACAGTAGGAAGGAACTTAAGCAAGGAGTTAGGAGGGCTAAAAGGGGTCATGAAAAGTCATTGGCAAACAGGATTAAGGATAATCCCAAGGCTTTTTAAAAATATATGAAGACCAAGAGGGTAACCAGGGAAAGGGTCGGCCCACTCAAGGACAGAGATGGGAATCTATGTGTGGAGCCAGAGAAAATGGGCGAGGTGCTAAATGAGTACTTTGCATCAGTATTCACCAAAGAGAAGGACTTGGTGGATGATGGGCCTAGGGAAGGGAGCGTAGATAGTCTCAGTCATCTCAGTATCAAAAAGGAGGAGGTGTTGGGTGTCTTGCAAAGCATTAAGGTAGATAAGTCCCCAGGGCCTGATGGGATCTACCATAGAATACTGAGGGAGGCAAGGGAAGAAATTGTTAGGGCCTTGACAGAAATCTTTGCATCCTCATTGGCGACAGGTGAGGTCCCAGAGGACTGGAGAATAGCCAATGTTGTTCCTTTGTTTAAGAAGGGTAACAAGGTTAATCCAGGAAATTATAGGCCGGTGAGCCTTACGTCAGTGGTAGGGAAACTATTAGAGAGGATTATTCAGGACAGGATATACTCCCATTTGGAAACAAATGAACTTATTAGCGAGAGACAGCATGGTTTTGTGAAGAGCAGGTCGTGTTTCACTAATTTGATTGAGTTTTTTGAGGAAGTGACAAAGATGATTAATGAAGGAAGGGCAGTGGATGTTATCTATATGGACTTTAGTAAAGCCTTTGACAAGGTCCCGCATGGCAGACTGGTACAAAAGGTGAAGTCACACGGGATCAGAGGTGAGCTGGCAAGATGGATACAGAACTGGCTTGGTCACAGAAGACAGAGGGTAACAGTGGATGGGTGTTTTTCTGAATGGAGGGATGTGACTAGTGGTGTTCCGCAGGGATCAGTGCTGGGACCTTTGCTGTTTGTAGTATATATAAATGATTTGGAGGAAAATGTAGCTGGTCTGATTAGTAAGTTTGCGGACGACACAAAGGTTGGTGGAGTTGCGGATAATGATGAGGATTGTCAGAGGATACAGCAGGATATAGATCGGTTGGAGACTTGGGCGGAGAAATGGCAGATGGAGTTTAATCCAGACAAGTATGATGTAATGCATTTTGGAAGGTCTAATGCAGGTGGGAGGTATACAGTAAATGGCAGAACCCTTAGGAGTAGTGACAGGCAGAGAGATCTGGGCGTACAGGTCCACAGGTCACTGAAAGTGGCAACGCAGGTGGATAAGGTAGTCAAGAAGGCATACGGCATGCTTGCCTTCATCGGTCGGGGCATAGCGTATAAAAATTGGGAAGTCATGTTGCAGCTGTACAGAACCTTAGTTAGGCCACACTTAGAATATTGCGTGCAATTCTGCTCGCCACACTACCAGAAGGACGTGGAGGCTTTGGAGAGGGTACAGAGGAGGTTGACCAGGATGTTGCCTGGTCTGGAGGGCATTAGCTATGAGGAGAGATTGGATAAACTCGGATTGTTTTCACTGGAACGACGGAGGTGGAGGGGCGACATGATAGAGGTTTACAAAGTTATGAGCGGCATGGACAGAGTGGATAGTCAGAAGCTTTTTCCCAGGGTGGAAGAGTCAGTTACTAAGGGACATAGGTTTAAGGTGCGAGGAGCAAAGTTTAGATGGGATGTGCGAGACAAGTTTTTTACACAGAGGGTGGTGAGTGCCTGGAACTTGCTGCCAGGGGAGGTGGTGGAAGCAGATACGATAGCGACGTTTAAGAGACATCTTGACAAATACATGAATAGGATGGGAATAGAGGGATATGGGCCCCGGAAGTGCAGAAGGTGTTAGTTTAGGCAGGCATCAAGATCGGCGCAGGTTTGGAGGGCCGAATGGCCTGTTGCTGTGCTGTACTGTTCTTTGTTCTTTGTAACCTCTGCAAAAAAAAACCTAGTCCTGAAACAAAGGGGAACAATTAGGCTGCTTTTAAATTTAATTTTAATTGACCCACTGGGTTTGAAACAATTGCAGCTTTTTTAAGTTTTTAAAGTTTAAATTTAAATGGTCCCATGGGAAGCCCGATCTGTGCATTTGTGGCCCTGCAAAATAACCTGTTTGCCATGGTAACAGAGCCCTACCCCATGCTGGGTCACCCCAAGTCCATCAAAAACAAACAAACAGTAAAATCACCCAGTCCTGGGACATTAATGGGTTGCTTTAGCTCCCCAGCGCCACTGTGTGGTAGGTCCTTGTAACAGCAATACATTTATATTCTAAATTTAAAATGCAGAAGTAAGGAGGGATTTAATGATAATTAATATTAACCTGCTTATCTAAGAGGGGGGATTTAATTATAATTATAATTAAAACTGACCTGCCTATCTAAGAGATCTGTAACCCTACACCCATTACACTCAGGTGTTAATTTAAAACTTTGGTTTATTTGTTACATAATTATTTGGGAATGGAATGGGAATTGGATGTATTCCTGGGGGTGAAGGGCCCGCAAGTTTGGTATTGGGGTGTGAGCTTAGGCACGACTGTTCCCCAGTAGAGACCCTGGCAGCACAGGCCAGATGGCCTTGAAAGTGCAGAATTTAATTTTCTTATGTCTTGTTTAATGGCACGCGCCATTTCTGTGTATCGACCAGCTGAACTTGGATTCTGTTGCCTGTAAGGCATTTATTTTTTGGCACTGCTTGGACAGTCACAACGGACGGGGGGCTTTTAGGGTTAAGTTTAGGTTTGGAGGCGGGTTAGAGTTACAGCTAGGATTACGTGTTGGAGTTAGGCTTAGGGTTAAGTGTTGGAGTTGGGGCTGTGGTCGGGGTTTTAGGCTTTGGAGTTAAGCCTTAAGGTTGCGTCTGGATCTAGGGGCAAGAGTTACATTGATGTTATGGGGGGTTGGGCTAGGGTCGGGTCGTTGGTTTTGGGGTTAGATTTTAGGGTCCTGGCTGGGTCTGGGGCGGGAGTTACATGAGTGTTGTGGGGATTGGGGGTTAGGGCTAGGGCTGGTGTTGGGGTCAGGGTTTTGGGCCTAAGGGCAGGGCCTTCGGTTTAGGTCTTTGGGTTCAGGGGTAGGGGGTATTAAGGCCTTGGGTTGTTGCGCAGTCTGTTATAACAAGTGGTAGTCTTGTAGTTGGCCTATCCCGTGGCTGTGGGTTCTCCATTTCCCTCAGGAAATTGGACTTGATATGTCTGAGGAATCTTTTTGTGTAGGGGTTTAACTTCACCACAACCTCCAGCTGTGAGAGCGCGATCAACTGAGCCACAGCTGACATTAAAATAAAGTGCAAAAATATTGGATGATTTGATGAAACTTGTGCTTCACATGAACAAAGAACAAAGAACAAAGAAAATTACAGCACAGGAACAGGCCCTTCGGCCCTCCAAGCCTGCGCCGATCCAGATCCTAAATCTAAACCTGTCGCCTATTTTCTAAGGGTCTGTATCTCTTTGCTTCATGCCCATTCATGTATCTGTCTAGATACATCTTAAAAGATGTTATCATTCCCGCGTCTAACACCTCCGCTGGAAATACGTTCCAGGCACCCACCACCCTCTGCCACTAACAGCAGGTTAATGTAAATCATGCACAAACCACTCATTGGGGGAAACCAGGACTTGGGGCTATCACTACAAGATAGTAACCAATAAATCCAATAAGGAATTCAAGAGAAACTCCTTTACCTGGGGAATGGTGAAAATGTAGAACTCATTATCATATTAGCAGTGGAAAAGAATAGAAAGCTATGCTGACAGGATTGGCTGAAGAAGTGTGATTGGATGAAGAAGGGTGGGAGGAGGCTCATGTGGAGCATAAATACTGGCATGGATTGTTTTTTTAAAATATCATTCATTGAGCATCACTGGCAAGGCCAGTATTTATTACCCATCCCGAAGTGCCCTCGAGAAGCTGGTGGCGAGCCAACTTCCTGAATACAGCTGAGAGGTTTGTGAGGCTAATTCAGAAGACATTGAAGAGTCAACCATATAGCTTTGGTTCTGGAGTCACAGAGAGACCAGACTGAGTAAGAACGGTAGATTTTCTTATCGAAAGGGCATGAGTGAACCAGATGGTTTTTTTTGTGACAATCATAGTCACTATCGCTGATAATTCAAAATGTATTTAATTAACAGAATTTTGAACTCTCCAGTGGTCACGGTGGGATTTGAACTGACAATTTCCAATCATTAGTCCAGGCATTCTGGGTTACTTTCAGCAGTAGGCTACCATACCCATATTCTGACCAAATGGCCTGTTTACGTGCAGCAAATTCTATGGAAAAATCACAATCAGAATTCAAACTGTGTTAAAATACCGCTACGTAGAATGTTTGGATCGAGATACAATGATGAACAGTCACTTATGCAGTTTCTATATATCGTGTAGGTATGTCGTAAAACTACGGATACATGCCGGAGCCTTACTGAATGCATCATTTATCTGGGAGGTGGTTTCCATCGAATAATGTTCCAGAATAAACTATTCCGTGCTGAGGGGAGAATCATGTTTCTTAGTATCACACAGACTGGCTAAAGAGGGCAGTGAAGCTCCTCGCAGGTTTTGCAGAACACCAGAGCTTTGCGTATCGTTCATGGTCGAGGATGGAGAATGTAGCCTCACACCCACAGCACATGTAAGATCAGGCTGGTCGGGTAAAACCTGCAGAGTTCAGTTGCGAGTAACTGTAATACTTTCTTCCGTTCCTTTCCGCGCAACTGTCCTGTGGCTCTGCAAAAATGTACTGAGGTCGCAAAACCCGTGAGAAATGCCTCAGCTGTAGAAACCCACAGGCAACGCCAGCTAACTGGATGATACATGGATGATAGTAGAATGAAGGGTATGCAGGTAGTTTGATCTTAGAGTAGGTTAAAGGGTCGGCACAACATCGTGGGCCGAAGGGCCAGTACTGTGCTGTACTGTTCTATGTTCTAACTGTTAGCATGTCACAAGAGGATAACACTGAGGACTGTTGGGGATTCAGCATCTGGTGGCTAAATTGATCTCCACTTTAACAGATGAGGCTTTGAAAGGAAAAAGCAATTTTGAGATTGTTTTCAATGAATGCCGTAAAGAGCACAGTAAGGCTCCTTTCTGTTGTTAGTTCCCTGCATTTTATTTGTGACCGTTGTCGGGGATGTGCCCAGATGTAACGGCAGTTTTCCCACCATTGAGAAAATGGCACCTGATTAGTCAGATATTTTACTTGATTTTGGAGCTGAAGGCACTTGTCAAACACACTCACAAGAATACAGGACATGACCAATTCTTCCTGATGGTACCGAGCCTCTCACATTGACTGCCCATATTGCGGTGGGACCATTGCCCACTTTAGCGAATGGAGACAGATGTGAAAGCCTTGTGGTTCAAGTGCTACCTCTGTAATCTCGTCCAGCCCCACAACTCTCCAAGATAACCTTGATCCTCCAATTTTTGCTATTACATCTTAAATAATAGCTTCCAACATTTTCCCTCAGACAGATGTTAAGCTAACTGGCCTGTAGTTTCCTGCTTTCTGTCTCCCTCCTTGCAACCCAGGCAATGGTGAAAGAGGAGGTATTCAGACACTGGAGGGGTTTAAAATTGATAAAGAAGATATATTATATAGGCTGTCTGTACTGAAAGTGGATAAAACACCAGGACCGGATGAGATGCATCCATGGATACTGAGGGATGTGAGGGTGGAAATTGCAGAGGCACTGGCCATAATGTTTCACTTTTCCTTCGATTTGGGGGTGGTGCCAGAGGACTGGAGAATTGTTCAAAAAAGGGTGTAAAGATAAGCCCAGCAACTACAGGCTAGTCAGGTAGGGAAATTGCTAAAAAGAATAATTACTAGTCACTTGGACAAATGTGGGTTAATTAAGGAAAGTCAGCATGGACCGGGAAAATCATGTTTAACTAACTTGCTGGAGTTTTTGAGGAGGTAACAGAGAGGGTTGATGAGGGCAATGCTGTTGATGTGGTGTACATGGATTACAAAAGGCATTTGATACAGTGCCACACAACAGACTTGTGAGCAAACTTGTAGTTCATTGAATAAAAGGGACGGTAGCAACATAGATACGAAATCGGCTGAGTGACAGAAAACAGAGAGTTGTGGTTGATGGATGATTTTAGGCTGGAGGAAGGTTTGTGACGGAGTTTCCCAGGGGTCAATGTTGGGAGCCTTGCTTTTCCTGATATATATTAATGACCGAGACCCTGGTGTACAGGGCACAATTTCAAAGTCTGCAGATGATACGAAACTTGGAAGCATTGTGAACTGTGAGGAGGATAGTGTAGAACTTCAAAAGGACATGGGCAGGTTGGTGGAATGGGAAGATGAAGTTCAATGCAGAGAAATGTGAAGTGATTAAGGATGCCAAACTGCACGACGTCTTCAGCAAACCTGCAGACGGAGCGCAGCGCAGATACACATGGTCAAGATCGGACGGGTCTGCCCGTTCCAGGATTGACTTCCTGTTTGTGTCCCGTGCTGTCACGGTCGGATCCACCGACGTCAAGCCGGTGTTCTTCTCCGACCACTGCCTCTTACTGGCCGACTGTCACTTACAGGACGACCAGCGGGTTGGCAGAGGGACGTGGAAGCTCAATGCGACACTGCTGACCCCAGAGAACGTTGAGGAACTCAAAAGGGATTACAAAGGTTGGAGGACCGTGAAACCCCTCTTTGAGTCTCCAGTTCACTGGTGGGAAGCGATAAAGGAGAACATCAAGAGGTTCTTCATCCACAAAGGTGTTCAGAAGGCGAGAGAGAGACAGAGGGAACTGTCCCGACTCCAGAAAATTATGCAAAATCTACTCCGGTTGCAGTCAATGGGGGTCGAGGTCAAGGAGGACCTCCAAGAGGTGAAGAGCCAGCAGGCCTCGCTCTTTGCCAAGGAGGCCTCCAAGATCATCTTCCGGTCCAGAGTCCGCTCCATCGAGCAGGATGAGACGTGCTCGCGTTACTTCTTCCAAAAGGTACACAGAGAGAGCTCTGTTATCAGCAGCCTGAAGGAAGAAGATGGCTCGGTAACGTCTTCGCAGTCCGACATACTAAGGATCAGCAAATCCTTTTATGCTGGGCTGTATGACGCGAAGCCCACAGACAGCAGAGCCTCCCAGTCCTTCCTGTCATCTATCACAGAGGTCCTAGATGACAGCAGGAGGGAGAGACTGGACAAGCCGCTAATTCTGGACGAGCTGACAAAGGCCGTCGAGTCTTTCGAGACGAGTAAAACCCCCGGGAGCGACGGCTTACCGGTCGAGTTGTACTCGTCCCTGTGGGACTGGGTCGGCCCGGACCTGCTGGAAGTATACGAGAGTATGCTCCTGGCCGGCAGCATGTCAGAATCCATGAGAAGAGGCATCATCACCCTCATTTACAAGCAGAAGGGGGAGAGGGCAGAAATCAGAAATTGGCGGCCCATCTCACTGCTTAATGTTGATTACAAGATTCTGTCCAAAGTCATAGCCAGTCGAGTCAAGTCTGCTCTGGAGCTGGTGATTCACCCCGATCAGACCTGTACTGTACCCAGCAGGAAGATCTCTGATAGTCTCGCGCTACTCAGGGATACGATCGCCTACGTACGGGACAGGAGGGTGGACACCTGCCTCATCAGCCTGGACCAGGAGAAGGCTTTTGACAGGATATCGCACACCTACATGATGGACGTGCTTTCCAAAATGGGGTTTGGGGAGGGAATCTGCAATTGGATCCAACTGCTCTACACAAACATCAGTAGCGCAGTCTCAATCAACGGGTGGGAATCTGAAAGTTTCCCGATCAAATCTGGAGTCAGACAGGGCTGTCCTCTTTCCCCGGTCTTGTTTGTTTGCTGTATTGAACCCTTTGCTGAGTCTATTAGGAAGGATGCGAGCATAAGAGGGGTGACAATCCCAGGCAGCGGAGGCACTCAGGTCAAAACCTCCCTGTACATGGATGACGTCGCCGTCTTCTGCTCGGATCCGCTGTCCGTGCGCAGACTGATGAGCATCTGCGACCAGTTCGAACTGGCCTCGGGAGCCAAAGTTAACCACGGCAAGAGCGAGGCCATGTTCTTTGGGAACTGGGCCGACCGATCCTTTGTCCCCTTCACCGTCAGGTCAGATTACCTGAAGGTGCTGGGGATATGGTTCGGAAGTGCCGGGGCGTGCACCAAAACATGGGAGGAGCGAGTAGCCAAGGTACGACAAAAGTTGGGCATGTGGGGGCAGCGATCTCTCTCCATTGTGGGTAAGAACCTGGTCATCAGGTGCGAGGCGCTCACGTTGTTGCTCTACGTGGCGCAGGTCTGGCCCATACCCCACTCCTGCGCCGTGGCAGTCACCCGAGCCATTTTCCGCTTCGTCTGGGGATCTAAAATGGACCGGGTCCAGAGGGACACGATGTTCAAATCTCTGGACATGGGCGGGAAAAATGTACCCAACGTGGCCCTCATCCTGATGACCACCTTCGTGTGCGGCTGCATCAAGCTATGTGTAGATCCCCAGTACGCAAACTCCAAGTGTCACTACGTGCTGAGGTTCTATCTGTCCCCGGTGTTGCGAAGGATGGGCCTGGTCACATTGCCGCGGAACGCTCCGTGCAGTTGGGCGGCGCCGTACCACCTATCCTTCGTGGAGCAGTTTCTGCGGAAAAACACCTTTGACCACCGGTCCATCAGGCAGTGGTCTGCACGGAATGTCCTCAAGGCCCTACGGGAAAAGGAAACGGTGGATCCTGTCGGATGGTTCCCCGAGCAGACCGTCAAAGTCATTTGGCGGAATGCCTCATCACCAGAACTTTCAAACAAGCACCAAGACGTAGCTTGGCTGGTGGTGAGAAGGGCCCTCCCCGTCAGATCCTTCATGCACACCCGAAGTCTGCCCCCTCCGCACAGTGCCCCCGCGTTGGCTGTGGTGGGGAAGAGACGGTCGCCCACCTCCTCCTGGAATGTGCCTTTGCAAAGCAGGTGTGGAAAGAGATGCAGTGGTTTTTGTCAAGGTTCATCCCAAGCAGCTCTGTAACACAGGAGTCTGTGCTCTACGGGCTGTTCCCAGGGACGCACACCGAGGCAAACATCAACTGCTGCTGGAGGACTATCAATTCGGTGAAAGACGCCCTTTGGTCTGCCTGAAACTTGCTGGTCTTCCAGCGCAAAGAGTTGTCCACCACCGAATGTTGCAGACTGGCACATTCCAAGGTCCAGGACTACGTGCTGAGGGACGCACTAAAGCTTGGGGCAGCCGCAGCAAAGGCTCAATGGGGAAAGACCACAGTGTAAGGTTCCCCCACCAAGCTGGACTGAGGGGCTGGATTCATGGGAAACCCCTCGAACTGTATCGTTAATATTCTCAATTGCTGTAAATGTAAAACTGTAATTGACATGACAATTGTGAAACGGAAGGGTTGGGAAGAAACTCATGACATTATTGAAAGAAACTGATCTCTTTTGCAATGTTTGTATTTTTTGGTGCTGTTTGGAAACTGTTTGGCAATGTAATTTTTACAGATTTTTATGAATAAAGTATATTTTGGAAATAAAAAAAAAAAAAAAAAAATTAATTTTGGGAGGAAAGACATGGAGAGACAACATTTAACAAAGGGTACAATTCTAAAGAGGCTGCAGGAGCAGAGGGACCTGCATGCATATGCGCATAAGTCATTGAAGGTAGCGGGACAGGTTGAGAGTGCGATTACTAAAGCATACAGTATCCTGGGCTTTATTAATAGGGGAATAGAGTACAAGAGCAAGGAGGTTATGTTGAACTTGTATAAGACACTAGTTAGGCCTCAGCTGGAGTGCTGCGTCCAGTTCTGGGCACCGCACTTTAGGGTATATGTGAGGGCATTGGAGAGAGTACAGTGAGTGGTTCAGGTCTGGAACGCACTGCCTGAGAACGTGGTGGAGACAGGTTCAACTGACGCATACAAAACGGAATTAGACAGTTATATGAAAAGGAAGAATGTGCAGGGTTACCGGGAGAAGGCGGGGGAATGGAACTGAGCGAATTGCTCTTTCGGAGAGCCCGTGCAGACACGATGGGCTGTGTGACCTCCTTCTGCACTGTAACAATTCTGTGATTCTGTGGGTTTTCAAAGATCTGGGATATGATACCACATAATAGACTCATGAATCAGGTCAGAGAATGAGGAGTCAGGGGACAAGTAGCAGAATAATTAGTTAGCCATTTGCAAGACAGACTGTCGGGGTAAAGGGTTGTAATTTGGAACGGCAGAAGGTGGGAAGTGATGTTCCACAAGAATCAGTGCTGTTCATAACGTATATGAATGCAGTTTACACCAAACAGGGAGGGAGGGAGGGGTGTCAACATCGTGCAAGACTGCGACACGGTGCAAGAAGCTATGAACAAACCTTCAGAATGGGCATATAATAGGCAAAAGAATTTCAACATGGTTTATATTTTGGCAACAGCATCATATGAAGGTGTTAAGCATCGGCAATCTGGCTTATCAAAGAGTTTAGTTTAGTTTAGTTTAGTTTAGAGATACAGCACTGAAACAGGCCCTTCGGCCCACCGAACTAGTGCCGACCATCAACCACCCATTTATATTAATCCTACATCCCTACCACATCCCCACCTGTCCCTATATTCCCCTACCTATACTAGGGGCAATTTACAATGGCCAATTCACCTATCAACCTGCAAGTCTTTGGCATGTGGGAGGAAACCGGAGCACCTGGAGGAAACACATGCAGACACAGGGAGAACTTGCAAACTCCATACAGGCAGTACCCAGAATTGAACCCGGGTGGCTGGAGCTGTGAGGCTGCGGTGCTAACCACTGTGTTTCCCATGATAATTCCCATTCTCTAATGAAATATTTCACAAACAAAAAAATGAATCAATGGGCAGCTCAGACTGCAGTTCCAAAGAATAAAATTGAAGTTGTCAGCTTTGAACACACCCCAAACTTAACTGGCATTGGAAAACTAACGGATCCCAGAGACAGGTCAAAATCAGTGGATTACAGAGACTGGGAAAGTGTTAGTGCATTCTGAAATATCAAGTTATTGTAATCCAAGGAAACTCACAGGGTTTTGTAACACTCAGTTTGATCAAGGTGAGACTTGTTTAACTGGACGGGTCAAACCGTGACATCACAGAGCAAGTCTGACCCTCACACTGTCCATCACAGTGAGATCAGACATCGCAATCGGTTTGTAAACTGAGTTAATTTGAGGCAGGAGGCTGTACGAGCAGTTTTAGTGAAGGAAAGGGAGCTGCACTGACTGCAACTAACTGGCTGATCTGTCTCGGAGTGAATGTGGTCGGGGAGAAGATCTGAGCAGTTTTGTGATGGAGAAGACAGCGAGCTGAGAGAGGGAGGGAGGAAGAAAACCTTCACAAGATGGTGCGACTGACAGAGCAAATAGGTACGTTATCAATCCCTTCCATTCTTTGGAGCTGTAGGTAACATGGTCTGTAGGTAGTCATGTCTTCCAGGGGGTGAGGGAAGGGAGTGTGTGTGTTAAACAGATCATGGAAATATTGCTCGAGTTCCGTTCCGAAAAAGTTTAGATCTTATTTAAAACTGTAAAAAATCTGGAGCTCAGTCTGGGCCTCAGTCAATGATACTGAAGGAATCGGTTAGAAACACTTGTCCCAAGCATTTCTGCTGTCCTCTGATCTCATCAATCCCTGGCTCCATGCCAAGGCCCTCCTCCCAGGTCAGATGCCTCAGGTACTGCCCTCTAAAAGCCTCTCATTGTGTCAGACAAGCTCCTGGTGCCAGTGACCCTGGATCACCTGATGGCATTGCAGCCATTCTGGAGCTTCACTGTGATTCTGGAGAAGGAATCAACTGATTGACTCCAGAATCTTTAATACTCAGCTAACATCAGAATCTGTGGCCAGGAACATCAGAAAAGAGACACGTCCATAAGTAATGGTGCACTCTGAATCTGCATTCAGCATTTCCAGGTTAAATGGTTTAACTAGCAGTGGAATTAGAAAATGCCGAGAGATGTCTCGTTACAATCCAGTGATTCTGATCTGTTTTTTGCTTCTTCTTCCAGACATACATGGTTGGTGTCAGGATGAGCAAGAGGAAATTTCCATCAAATTACCCACAGACTAAAGGATGAGTAACAAAAGCACAAAGAACAAGTGCACCACGACACACAACAAGCAGCACATCCTGCCCCAAACCAACTCAAAATACTACAAAGGAAGGAGCCGTGTCCCTGAAATTCTCCTCACCCCATCCCTCTGTGTCCCATCCATTTCTCAGTGCCAACTCCACATCTGTTCATTTGTTGTTTTAATTTGACGGCCAACAACAACCCAGCCACTGGTCCATCTAGACACTCCTCCGATGGCTGGAGATGGTGTGAAACCGACTCTCTCTCCCTTCTGGTTTATTTCCCATCCCCACCAGGTCTATCATCCCCACCAGCTCCTCCTAGATTTACTTCGACATCTATTTTTATTGTTGTTTATGTTTATGTTTATGTTTAAAGATCCAGCACTGAAACAGGCCCTTCGGCCCACCGAGTCTGTGCCGACCATCAACCACCCATTTATACTAATCCTACACTAATCCCTATTCCTACCACATCCCCACCTGTCCCTATATTTCCCTACTACCTACCTATACTAGGGGCAATTTATAATGGCCAATTTACCTATCAACCTGCAAGTCTTTTGGCTTGTGGGAGGAAACCGGAGCACCCGGAGGAAACCCACGCAGACACAGGGAGAACTTGCAAACTCCACACAGGCAGTACCCAGAAGTGAACCCGGGTCGCTGGAGCTGTGAGGCTGTGGTGCTAACCACTGCGCCACTGTGCCGCCTAAATTGGGAAATTTGCCCCACACCCTCTTCCCCATCTTAGCCCCCAGGCTGGACCTTCACGTCCGGCCCTCATGTCCCCGCATCGGCATCAAGCAGTAACCCTGCTCCAACTCCAGGCTCAGTTTGGTATTGCTCAGGACTAACTGCACTGGCACTGGCTAGGACCCAGTCCATACAGTCAGCTCTGACCAATATCGGCTGGAGCTTCACCTTGGGACTGAAGTTGAAGGTCTCGAGGGGGAACGCTCTGGTTGTTGCCTCGATTGTGTCGAGTGGGACCGGCTGGTTCAGGCCACTCGCCTGCCAGTTGCTGCCATCCCCTCCGCACAATCGGGTGAGGCCCCGGTACCAACTTGTACCGAGACCTCCCAGAATTTGAGGAAGAGTCCTCCCCTGGCGCCAGCCAGCTCTGAGGAGTCTGTGCCGACTGGTGCCAGTATAAGGCTGGTTCCCCCAAGCCCCACCAGCTAGTGTTGGTGGTCCTTCACCAGAGCCATCCTCTGGTGACACCAACCCAGCCCTGGGACATTGGTCTCCAGTTGGCGGCAGCTTATCTGGGGTCACCACCCTTGGGGGACTCGACCCCACTCAGGGTCACCTAGGTTGGGGGTGATTGCCACTTTGGTGAGAGCAGTTGCAGGTCTCTGTTCACTTTTTATCGATCTGTGTCTGCCTCCTCACCTCTGTGGACTCACCTTCAGCCACTCCCTGCAATTCTTAAGGGGTATCTAGGTTCCAAGGGCTCTCTCACGCAGGGAGGGTACCTGTGCCTCACTGGCACCTCCCCCGAGTGGCAGGGGAACATGTGTCGAGGGTTTATCTCCATCGGCCCTCGTGTTCATGAGCTCGTAGCTAATCCAGCCGCCCTCGGCTCTGTTCCCCGAGATTTACTATTATCAACCTACCCTGTCGGTTGAGCCCTTGGAAGCTTCCTGGAGGCATCCTGCCTCGGAAGCCCAGTTGGGAGCCTGAGTCAGACCACGACCTCCAGTCGTTTAGGCTTTCATGTATTTAACACGAGGGTGACCTTGAGTCTGAAACTGTGGCTTCCGGAAGTCCTTTCACTTGGGGGTTTGAGTCCATGCTTGGGGTTTTGCAAAAGGCCACAAGCATCGACCTTTGCTGGATTGTTTTTACCTTGATAAGCGTCCTCCGGTTAAGGCCAGGTTAGACAGTATCCATAGGACCTCCAGCACCCTGCTTCACACCTTGCAGTTTACTGGTATCTGGTCAACTGTAGTCGTGAAGGTATCAGAAGGAAAGTTATCGCCTGGTTCCACCCACAAGTGGGATCTGGCGCAGCTTCCTGCAGGGTTTGGCACATCTCCCCCAATTCCCTACCACCATATCCACTGGGGTGGCGGCCTCACCGGCAGGTGAGTGGATACGGAGTGCGGACCACCTACAGAGAACATCGACTGCAGCAGCTGGCTGTGTGGATGCCCTCATTGTCGGAGCAGAGTCTATCGCCCAGTGGATCTTGCATCACCGATCAGTATGGCCAAGCACCTTGGGCTTTCTTCAGGTACTGCAGATGCCCCTTGGTGCCGAGGCCTTCTTTGGTGAGCAAGTGGAGGAGCTGCTGCGGCAGAACCTTCAGGCATTCCCCAATTGGCATTTAAGATGTGGACACTGCTCACTCGAGAACTTAGTCTGTAGGCCCCTTCCATCAACCCACCATTCCACTCACAGTCACCAATAAACTCACTGTCACCAATCCACTCACCTTCAACAGCCTTTCCCAGGCTGTATCCGGAACTGAATGTCCTTTGTACCATGCTAGCTCCCTGCATTGCAGATTAGGACCTGGAATTCAGGCAGCTCGCAAAACTTCATCTTTGATACCCTGTCCGGCTGCACCCCCCCAAGCAGTGATCCTGCCTTTGCCAGTTGGAAGGGGGGGATCATTCTTGGGTTAAAGAGACCAGAAGTAGTGAGTATCCTCTGGATTGGCAGCTTGAGCCTCCATGTTTCTCACAATGTGGTTTGCTTTGATGCTCAGAGGAACCATCTACCAGTGGCCATTCTGGCAGGTGACACCATGGTCTTTTAGTATTGGGACTGAGAATCAGGGATAGTTCTCCAGAAGAGAACTGTTGGGGAGATTTCTCCAGGTGAAACTTCTGGATAACTATCCCCACTGCCAGTAATGTTTCCACAGCTCACCTTTGTCACAGCATCTGAACTCGAGTTGATGCTCTTGGGGAACACTGTTTTCTCCAGGTTCTTCAGCTAATGCTTTGACAAATGGGTGATGTTGGGGGAGGTCACATTCAGGATGAATGGGCTTCCAGGCCAGTGGGCGTGCTTGAGCTCACTTGGCATTTCAACAGGCTCGGTCAGGGTGTGAACAGTATATTAGGACAGTGTGCACTTTCAGACTCGGGACGGCGGGGTAAGTCAGTGTGTCTGCAGACAGACAATATGACAGTAGTCCGGTATGTCAACAGGGTGGGACTCCCTCCTGGGTCCCTCTGTCAAGGAGATACGTTGCTTCCCATTGGTGCTTGTAGGACGGGGTGACACTTTTGCTGCCACATTTGGCCGGGGTGAACAACACAACAGTCAACACACTCAGCTGCTGTGTAGTTCACCTTCCGAGTGGATGATCCACACTGAGGTGGTCCAGAATATCTTCAGGACTTGGCGGGGGGTGGGGGGGTTTACCAGATCGATCGACTTGCTCGTATCACCGGACAATCCCCAATCTGCTGGGGGACCTCAAGCAGTCATGGTGGAGGCTGGACTGTCTGTGGTTCTTTCGTTTCGAGATTCTGTTGCTCAGGGTAGCCTGATCTCCAGGATGCTCGGGAAATTTACAGCAGATGGTGGTTCTGGTTAACCCTTCATTGACCTCACAAACCGTCTTCCTTCTACATCCTGGTGTTGAATACTGCCGGTCTGTTTTCAGGAGCCCACGGAGAAAGCCAAGATATTTGGAGATTAAAGACGACCCTACTTTTAGTAAGGGAAACATCAGTTTTCATTCCAGCGTCCTCCACACACGGCTGGACACTGTCCAACTGGTGCTCAGGGTTAGAAGGGTGGAACCTGCATGGGAACAGACTCCGGCTCCCAGGACAAGTTGATGAAAGTGAGTGTTATTCGTGGGAGTCAGCGCCAGAACCAAACAGTAAGCTGAAGGAGATTTGGGTCTCTCCAGCTTCTGATTGACGGTCTGGCTATTCAGATGGAATGCCCATCAGATTAGGGTATAGCAGCAATGTGACACTCATGGTTGTGATGCTCACTTTTATCATGTCTGTCCTTGGTCTCTTTAGCCCCCGTTCACAGACAGGCCCCTCCACCCTCCTCGTCCTCAGCACTACTTGGTTCGTCGGCAGCAGTGCGTCTAGAATGTCTGAATGATGATCAGCGCCCTTGGAAGCTGATCCTTTGCAAGCTGCTCCCTTGTAAGGATCTCTTCATTTTCCGTGTGACGAGGCTTTTTCCACCCACCTGGGTGCCCCTTGGGAATTGGAGGGGGTGTTTGGTATGTAGTTTCCTTGTTCTGGGTTGTCTTTGGGTGTCAACAAGCTGAGTTCTGGGGTGTGCTAAAATTGAACACAGCACGGGAGCCGGGGAGGGACGGAGGGAGGGGAAAAGCATGTGGGCGTGCCCTCCACGGATATGGCATTGAAAAAATGGCTTAAAAAGGAGGTCACGCCTTACCAAGTTTTCCCCAGGGAAATTGTGCCGATGCATCCCGATAATTAGATCCACATTCCCCCCCATTTGGCCGTCAATATTTCAGAGCTGATGTTCCATCCAAATATTGCTGGCTCTGTAACTCAATTCCAATCCACTGAGAGCCCAGCACAGACTAAAGGAATGGCATCAGTTCCCAACAAATTCAAAGATGTCACAGTTAGCAGGGAAGTGGGAACCCTGGACATGCTAGTACAGAGCTAGAGTGCAGATGGTTGGAGACTAAGCTCTGAGGTAGTGTGTTCAGATGGTGCCTGGGAAAGCTATTGTCTTGGAAAGCAGTGGCTGAAGAGGGCTAGAGTGATCTCCTGGACTCGTTTCGATCGCCTAAGGGGGTCGGAGAGGAATTTCCCAGATCTTTTTCCCAAATTGGCCTTGGTTTTTATGTCTGGTTTTTCGCCTCTCTCAGGAGATCACATGGTCGAGGGTGGGGTGGGGAGTCAATCTGTGTTGCGATGAGAAGGCATCGCAGTTGTGTGGGACATGCTGGACGGAGCAGACAGGAACCTATCCATCCGTCAATTCTCTATCAAGTCACGTTAATTCAACGACTTCAATGTGAAATCTGGAAATAAACATGGATTCAAATTGGACAAACTTTCTGTGTTTTTTTCTGATTTGTGCGCGGGCTAGAATAAGGACCAGAAAAGCGAAGAGAAGAGTTCTCTTCATCTTCAGTTTGTTTTATTCATTCACGGGATGCGGGCGTTGCTGGCGAGGCCAGCACTTATTGCCCATCCCTTCTTGAAGAAAGCTGTGTGGTTTGTGAGGCTATTTCAGAGGGCTGCTTAGAGTCAACCAGGATGGCAGATTTCCTTCCCTGAAGGACATTAGTGAGCCAGATGGGTTGCTACAACAATCCCCTACTTTCATGCACACCATCACTGATACAAGATTTTTAATTCCAAATTCTGATTTGATTAACTGAATTTCAATTCCCCAGCTGTCTTGGTGGGATTTGAACTCGTGTCTCTGGATTACTAGTCCAGTAATATGACCACGATGCCAGTCTATTGCCCTTAGACAGAGCTGCTGATTGGGTGAACTCTCTGAGCCACTTACCAGGTACGACCTGAACTGAATCCCCAGTCAGCTACACAAACGTACATAAAGACTATCAGATCCATCGAGCTCGCCTCATCCAGTAGACAGTAGAACCTCACGCTCTCCCATCCCTCCTTACATATTAATGTAATCTCTTGGAATGAAAAGGACCCTCGCCAATTCAGGAAAAATCCTCTGGGCAGCTGCTCTGTCAACACCCTGAGGCTCCAGGAGGACACATCGTAATCTAACCTGGCCACTAACTCCATGTAACTCACAATGTCCTCTCAGGACCTTAGCCAGTTCCTCTTTTAAAGGTCTCTCTGTTACACGTGTTTGTTCCAGAGGGTGACGAGCCTGTGACAAGTGATGGAGTGGTACAGCACAGAAGACCATTCGGCCCATCGTGCCTGTGACAGATCTTGACTGGAGCCGCACACCCAGTCAGTCCCACCTGACCCAAAACGTGCCCAAATACAAACTGGTGGGAAGGAAAGAGACATACACTAAATACATGGAGAGCAGGGGACAGCAAGACAAGGGCAAATACAAAGATTAGAAGGAAGGTTAAAAAAAAACAATGAGGGCAAAGAGGAAGTGTGAAATTAAATTATCAAGGAATATAAAACAAAAGAATAAAATATTTTACAGACACATAAATAAAACAACTGGAAGTGTCGATGGGAATTGAGCCATTTAACGATGGACAGGATAATATGCCAATAACTTATACTTATATTACATAGTACAGCATCTCAAGGTGCTTCACAGGATATAAAGCCACAAAAGGAGATATTAGGGCAACTTCATTCTCCTGTGCAGCGAAAACTGCCCGTGTACCAGAACCTTGTTCAGCCGGTTCAGTTGTGAGATTGAATGGAGGGACAGGAAGCTGCAGGTCATCCATGTGAGAGAAGAGAAGCAGCAACGAGTACTTTTGAAAATTCAGTTCAGATGGGGGAAAAAATCCACATCAGTCCTTTCTCAAGTCTTGTCTGCAAACATCATGTCCATTGAAGACAACAGTTCACACACCCATGGGCTTTCACTCTGTTCTCAATGGTTTTTATTCTGCAAATTAACATGTCCACAGACACAGCAAAAAATAAGCATTACCCCAACTGATCTGTAAAAATATTTCAAAACTGCTTTTTGCTACACAAATTATACACTGTCCAGCATGACCTCATTTCAGCATCAGCAGAAACTCACTTCACCCTGGGTCTTCCTAGCTGCAGACTGAATCACCAGCTTCAGTTCCGCCTGATCCCTGATCCAGGTGAAAATGGAGACCAGTACGGGAAATGCACCCAAAAAAAAACAGCACAGCAAAGGCGGAGCCATGGAAGAAACAGATTTCCAGGGTTTTCTAGCTCATGCACTCGGTAAAGACGCTGTGACACTGAACCATGCAAAGCCTGAAAAACCACTGGGAATGTATGGGATAGCTAACGTGGTCTGGGGCAGCATTGTACAGCTGCAAAGAGGGAGGAGTGAAGGACAGGCGAGGACAGCATTGGGCTTGACTATCGAGGGGCCGAGTGGCCTACTCTTGCTCCAAATTCTGACATTTGTATAAGACAAGTCCTCTTAAACTAAAAAAAAAAGAGTTTACATCGAATTGCATCGACTACATTTTGTTGCTCGCATATAATTGTTTGCTTTATTAAAGCGGTTTTTCCTGTCTTCTCGTTTTGTAAGATTTTTAAGACCTTTAGGTGCTTACATGTTCCACATAGTCTGTCACCGCAATTTGGTACGGCTTGTGCCTTTCCGCTGCTCCTGACCAATAGGTCTTTTAGGTTTTTGCCTCTTTTGAAAGCTGATGTTATGCTATATTGGCTCAGTGAGTTAACATCCCCTTTTAACTTTTCAAAATGGTTTCTCACTACCCTATTTATCTGTTGAGTTGTTGCGCAGTATGTTGTAACAAGTGGTAGTTTTGTAGTTGGCCTATCCCGTGGCTGTGGGTTCTCCATCTCCCTCAGGAAATTGGACTTGATATGTCTGAGGAATCTCTTTGTGTACCCCCTCCGTCTCAGTGCGGTGAAAATGGTGGTGACCGCTTTGTTGAAATCTTCTAGCTTTGTGGATATGCGGTGGAACCGCATGAGTTGTGACTTTACCAGTCCTCTAAAGGTGTGCCTGGGATGATGGCTTTTAGTGTGCAGGAGTGTATGTGTGTCAGTTACTTTGAAGAATACCTTTGTTGCTAATGATGTTTCGCTGTTCACTGCAGCTTCATCAGGGGAAAATGGATGATTCATTGCAGAATCTGTTGAATAAAGGTGAGTGAGCTGGCTGTTGAATGTGATTGGTGGGAAAAGTCTCCTTATCCTGAAACAATTGGGCTGTTTTTTAAAAATTTAATTGACCCAATGGGAAGTGTGGTCTCTGCATTGAGCCCCTGTAAAAATACACCCTGGTTACCACGGTAGCAGAGCCCCACCACGTGTTGGGTTTACCTTGTGCTCCACAACCTTCCAGCGTTCCGGCCGACTACATCTGCAGGAATTTGGAGCAAGAGTAGGCCACTCGGCCCCTGGATAGTCAAGCCCATCTTGCAGCTCCTCACAGACCGCATGGATCGGTTGGAGCGGCAACTGGATGCACTTAGGAGCATGCAGGTGGCAGAGAGCATCATAGACAGGAGTTTTAGAGAAGTGGTTACACCCAAGGTGCAGGCAGATAGATGGGTGACCGCTAGAAGGGGCAGGCAGTCAGTGCAGGAATTCCCTGTGGCTATCCCCCTCTCTAACAAGTATACCATTTTGGATACTGTTGGGGGGCATGGCCTATCAGGGGAAAACAACAGCAGCAGCCAGAGCAGTGGCACCATGGCTGGCACTGTTGTTCAGCAGGGAGGGACAAAGCGCAGAAGAGCAATAGTTATAGGGGACTCTATAGTCAGGGGCACAGATAGGTGCTTCTGTGGACGTGAAAGAGACTCCAGGATGGTATGTTGCCTCCCTGGTGCCAGGGTCAAGGACGTCTCTGAACGGATAGGGGGCATTCTGAAGGGGGTGGGTGAACAGCCAGAGGTTGTGGTACACATCGGTACCAATGACATAGGCAGGAACAGTAATGAGATCCTGCAGGGGGAGTTTAGGGAGTTAGGTAGTAAGTTAAAAAACAGGACCTCTAGGCTTGTAATCTCGGGATTGCTCCATGTGCCACGTGCCAGTGAGGCTAGAAATAGGAAGATAGTGCAGCTAAACACGTGGCTGAGCAGCTGGTGTAGAAGGGAGGGTTTCAGATATCTGGACCATTGGGCTCTCTTCAGGGACAGTTGGGACCTGTACAAGAAGGACGGGTTGCATCTAAACTGGAAGGGCACTAATATCCTGGCTGCGAGGTTTGCTAGCGTCACTCGGGAGGGTTTAAACTAGTGTGGCAGGGGGGTGGGAACCAGAGAAGTAGGACAGCTAGTGAAATAAATGAGGAGGACATCGTAAATAAGGCCAGTAGGACTAAGAGGAAGAGCAGGCAGGGAGATGTTGCTGAGCACAGCGGGACTGGTGGTCTGAAGTGCATTTGTTTCAAGGCGAGAAATATAACAGGTAAGGCAGATGAACTTAGAGCTTGGATTAGTACTTGGAAATATGATGTTATTGCTATTACAGAGACTTGGTTGAGGGAAGGACAGGATTGGCAGCTAAATGTTCCAGGATTTAGAAGCTTCAGGCGGGATAGAGGGGTATGTAAAAGGGGTGGGGGAGTTGCATTACTGGTTAAGGAGAATATCACAGCTGTGCTGCGGGAGGACACCTCGGAGGGGTCATGCAGCGAGGCAATATGGGTGGAGCTCAGGAATAGGAAGGGTACAGTCACGATGTTGGGGGTTTACTACAGGCCTCCCAACAGCCAGTGGGAGGTAGAGGAGCAGATATGTAGACAGATTTTGGAAAGATGTAAAGGTAACAGGGTTGTAGTGGTGGGTGATTTTAACTTCCCCAATATTGACTGGGACTCACTTAGTGCTAGGGGCTTGGATGGGGCAGAATTTGTGAGAAGCATCCAGGAGGGCTTCTTGAAACAGTATGTAGATAGTCCAACTAGGGATGGGGCCATTCTGGACCTGGTATTGGACAATGAACCCGGCCAGGTGGTCGAAGTTTCAGTGGGGGCGTATTTCGGGAACAGTGACCATAATTCCATAAGTTTTAAGGTACTTGTGGATAAGGATAAGAGTAGTCCTCGGGTGAAGGTGCTAAATTGGGGGAAGGCTAATTATAACAATATTAGGCAGGAACTGAAGAATTTAGATTGGGGGCGGCTATTTGAGGGTAAATCAACATCTGACATGTGGGAGTCTTTCAAACGTCAGCTGATTAGAATCCAGGACCAGCATGTTCCTGTGAGGAAGAAAGACAAGTTTGGCAAGTTTCGGGAAGCTTGGATGACACGGGATATTGTGAGCCTAGTCAAAAAGAAAAAGGAAGCATTTGTAAGGGCTGGAAGGCTAGGAACAGATGAAGCACTTGAGGAATATAAATACAATAGGAAGGAACTTAAGCAAGGAGTCAGGAGGGCTAAAAGGGGTCATGAAAAGTCATTGGCAAACAGGATTAAGGATAATCCCAAGGCTTTTTAAACATATATGAAGACCAAGAGGGTAACCAGGGAAAGGGTCGGCCCACTCAAGGACAGAGATGGGAATCTATGTGTGGAGCCAGAGAAAATGGGCGAGGTGCTAAATGAGTACTTTGCATCAGTATTCACCAAAGAGAAGGACTTGGTGGATGATGGGCCTAGGGAAGGGAGCGTAGATAGTCTCAGTCATCTCAGTATCAAAAAGGAGGAGGTGTTGGGTGTCTTGCAAAGCATTAAGGTAGATAAGTCCCCAGGGCCTGATGGGATCTACCCTAGAATACTGAGGGAGGCAAGGGAAGAAATTGTTAGGGCCTTGACAGAAATCTTTGCATCCTCATTGGCGACAGGTGAGGTCCCAGAGGACTGGAGAATAGCCAATGTTGTTCCTTTGTTTAAGAAGGGTGGCAAGGTTAATCCAGGAAATTATAGGCCGGTGAGCCTTACGTCAGTGGTAGGGAAACTATTAGAGAGGATTATTCAGGACAGGATATACTCCCATTTGGAAACAAATGAACTTATTAGCGAGAGACAGCATGGTTTTGTGAAGAGCAGGTCGTGTTTCACTAATTTGATTGAGTTTTTTGAGGAAGTGACAAAGATGATTAATGAAGGAAGGGCAGTGGATGTTATCTATATGGACTTTAGTAAAGCCTTTGACAAGGTCCCGCATGGCAGACTGGTACAAAAGGTGAAGTCTCACGGGATCAGAGGGGAGCTGGCAAGATGGATATATAACTGGCTCGGACATAGAAGACAGAGGGTAACAGTGGATGGGTGTTTTTCTGAATGGAGGGATGTGACTAGTGGTGTTCCGCAGGGATCAGTGCTGGGACCTTTGCTGTTTGTAGTATATATAAATGATTTGGAGGAAAATGTAGCTGGTCTGATTAGTAAGTTTGCGGACGACACAAAGGTTGGTGGAGTTGCGGATAGTGATGAGGATTGTCAGAGGATACAGCAGGATATAGATCGGTTGGAGACTTGGGCGGAGAAATGGCAGATGGAGTTTAATCCAGACAAGTATGATGTAATGCATTTTGGAAGGTCTAATGCAGGTGGGAGGTATACAGTAAATGGCAGAACCCTTAGGAGTAGTGACAGGCAGAGAGATCTGGGCGTACAGGTCCACAGGTCACTGAAAGTGGCAACGCAGGTGGATAAGGTAGTCAAGAAGGCATACGGCATGCTTGCCTTCATCGGTCGGGGCATAGCGTATAAAAATTGGGAAGTCATGCTGCAGCTGTACAGAACCTTAGTTAGGCCACACTTAGAATATTGCGTGCAATTCTGCTCGCCACACTACCAGAAGGACGTGGAGGCTTTGGAGAGGGTACAGAGGAGGTTGACCAGGATGTTGCCTGGTCTGGAGGGCATTAGCTATGAGGAGAGATTGGAAAAACTCGGATTGTTTTCACTGGAACGACGTAGGTGGAGGGTTGACATGATAGAGGTTTACAAAGTTATGAGCGGCATGGACAGAGTGGATAGTCAGAAGCTTTTTCCCAGGTTGGAAGAGTCAGTTACTAAGGGACATAGGTTTAAGGTGAGAGGGGCAAAGTTTAGAGGGGATGTGCGAAGCAAGTTTTTTTACACAGAGGGTGGTGAGTGCCTGGAACTTGCTGCCAGGGTAGGTGGTGGAAGCAGATACAATAGCGACGTTTAAGAGACATCTTGACAAATACATGAATAGGATGGGAATAGAGGGATATGGGCCCCGGAAGTGCAGAAGGTGTTAGTTTAGGCAGGCATCAAGATCGGCGCAGGCTTGGAGGGCCGAATGGCCTGTTGCTGTGCTGTACTGTTCTTTGTAACCTCTGCAAAAAAAAACCTAGTCCTGAAACAAGGGGAAACAATTAGGCTGCTTTTAAATTTAATTTTAATTGACCCCCTGGGTTTGAAACAATTGCACCTTTTTTAAGTTTTTAAAGTTTAAATTTAAATGGTCCCATGGGAAGCCCGATCTGTACATTTGTGGCCCTGCAAAATAACCTGTTTGCCATGGTAACAGAGCCCTACCCCATGCTGGGTCACCCCAAGTCCATCAAAAACAAACAAACAGTAAAATCACCCAGTCCTGGGACATTAATGGGTTGCTTTAGCTCCCCAGCGCCACTGTGTGGTAGGTCCTTGTAACAGCAATACATTTATATTCTAAATTTAAAATGCAGAAGTAAGGAGGGATTTAATGATAATTAATATTAACCTGCTTATCTAAGAGGGGGGATTTAATTATAATTATAATTAAACTGACCTGCCTATCTAAGAGGTCTGTAACCCTACACCCATTACACTTAGGTGTTAATTTAAAACTTTGGTTTATTTGTTACATAATTATTTGGGAATGGAATGGGAATTGGATGTATTCCTGGGGGTGAAGGGCCCGCAAGTTTGGTATTGGGGTGTGAGCTTAGGCACGACTGTTCCCCAGTAGAGACCCTGGCAGCACAGGCCAGATGGCCTTGAAAGTGCAGAATTTAATTTTCTTATGTCTTGTTTAATGGCACGCGCCATTTATGTGTATCGACCAGCTGAACTTGGATTCTGTTGCCTGGAAGGCATTTATTTTTTGGCACTGCTTGGACAGTCACAACGGACGGCGTGTCATTTTAAAGTTAGGGTAGGGTGAACGGGCAGTCGGGGTAGGAAAGCCTCCCCTCTTGTGTTTATAAAGTCATTTCTTGAGTTTAATTTCACTAGCAGCTGCCACTTTTATTCGGCTCACGCCTTAAGTTAGTGTCCATCCATGTCCGCTTGCCTTTCTAGCTCGGATTATCAGTGGGATTGCAATGAAAAATGGCACACGCCATTTCTGTGTATCGACCAGCTGAATTTGGATTCTTTTGCCTGTGAGGCATTTATTTTTTGGCACTGCTTGGACAGTCACAACGGACGGGGGGGTTTTAGGGTTAAGTTTAGGGTTGGAGGCGGGTTATAGTTACGGCTAGGGTTACGTGTTGGAGTTGGGGCTGTGGTCGGGGCGTTAGGCTTTGGAGTTAAGCCTTAAGCTTGGGTCTGGATCTAGGGGCAAGAGTTACATTGATGTTATGGGGGGTTGGGCTAGGGTTGGGGCTGGGGTCGGGTCGTTGGTTTTGGGGTTAGATTTTAGGTCCTGGCTGGGTCTGGGGCGGGGGTTACATGAGTGTTGTGGGGATTGGGGTTAGGGCTAGGGCTGGGGTTGGGGTCAGGGTCTTGGGCCTAAGGGCAGGGCCTTCGGTTTAGGTCTTTGGGTTCAGGAGTAGGGGGCATTAGGGCCTTGGGTTGTTGCGCGGTACGTTGTAACAAGTGGTAGTCTTGTAGTTGGCCTATCCCGTGGCTGTGGGTTCTCCATTTCCCTCAGGAAATTGGACTTGATATGTCTGAGGAATCTTTTTGTGTAGGGGTTTAACTTCACCACAACCTCCAGCTGTGAGAGCGCGATCAACTGAGCCACAGCTGACATTAAAATAAAGTGCAAAAATATTGGATGATTTGATGAAAATTGTGCTCCACATGACACTAACAGCAGGTTAATGTAAATCATGCACAAACCACTCATTGGGGGAAACCAGGACTTGGGGCTATCACTATAAGATAGTAACCAATAAATCCAATAAGGAATTCAAGAGAAACTCCTTTACCTGGGGAATGGTGTAAATGTAGAACTCATTATCATATTAGCAGTGGAAAAGAATAGAAAGCTATGCTGACAGGATTGGATGAAGAAGGGTGATTGGATGAAGAAGGGTGGGAGGAGGCTCATGTGGAGCATAAATACTGGCATGGATTGTTTTTTTAAAATATCATTCATTGAGCATCACTGGCAAGGCCAGTATTTATTACCCATCCCGAAGTGCCCTCGAGAAGCTGGTGGCGAGCCAACTTCCTGAATACAGCTGAGAGGTTTGTGAGGCTAATTCAGAAGACATTGAAGAGTCAACCACATAGCTTTGGTTCTGGAGTCACAGAGAGACCAGACTGAGTAAGAACGGCAGATTTTCTTGTCGAAAGGGCATGAGTGAACCAGATGGTTTTTTTTGTGACAATCATAGTCACTGTCGCTGATAATTCAAAATGTATTTAATTAACAGAATTTTGAACTCCCCTGTGGTTACGGTGGGATTTGAACTGACAATTTCCAATCATTAGTCCAGGCATTCTGGGTTACTTTCAGCAGTAGGCTACCATACCCATATTCTGACCAAATGGCCTGTTTACGTGCAGCAAATTCTATGGAAAAATCACAATCAGAATTCAAACTGTGTTAAAATACCGCTACGTAGAATGTTTGGACTGAGATACAATGATGAACAGTCACTTATGCAGTTTCTATATATCGTGTAGGTATGTCGTAAAACTACGGATACATGCCGGAGCCTTACTGAATGCATCATTTATCTGGGAGGTGGTTTCCATCGATTAATGTTCCAGAATAAACTATTGCGTGCTGAGGGGATAATCATGTTTCTTAGTATCACACAGACTGGCTAAAGAGGGCAGTGAAGCTCCTCGCAGGTTTTGCAGAACACCAGAGCTTTGCGTATCGTTCATGGTCGAGGATGGAGAATGTAGCCTCACACCCACAGCACATGTAAGATCAGGCTGGTCGGGTAAAACCTGCAGAGTTCAGTTGCGAGTAACTGTACTACTTTCTTCCGTTCCTTTCTGCCCAGCTGTCCTGTGGCTCTGCGAAAATGTACTGAGGTGGCAAAACCCGTGAGAAATGCCTCAGCTGTAGAAACCCACAGGCAACGCCAGCTAACTGGATGATACATGGATGATAGTAGAATGAAGGGTATGTAGGTAGTTTGATCTTAGAGTAGGTTAAAGGGTCGGCATAACATCGTGGGCCGAAGGGCCTGTACTGTGCTGTACTGTTCTATGTTCTAACTGTTAGCATGTCACAAGAGGACAACACTGAGGACTGTTGGGGATTCAGCATCTGGTGGCTAAATTGGTCTCCACTTTAACAGATGAGGCTTTGGAAGGAAAAAGCAATTTTGAGATTGTTTTCAATGAATGCCGTAAAGAACACAGTAAGGCTCCTTTCTGTTGTTAGTTCTCTGCATTTTCTTTGTGGCCGTTGTCGGGGATGTGCCCAGATTTAACGGCAGTTTTCCCACCACTGAGAAAATGGCACCTGATTAATCAGATATCTTACTTGATTTTGGAGCTGAAGGCACTTGTCAAACACACTCAAGAGAATACAGGACATGACCAATTCTTCCTGATGGTACCGAGCCTCTCACATTGACTGCCCATATTGTGGTGGGACCATTGCCCACTTTAGCGAATGGAGACAGATGTGAAAGCCCTGTGGTTCAAGTGCTACCTCTGTAATCTCGTCCAGCCCCACAACTCTCCAAGATAACCTTGATCCTCCAATTTTTGCTATTACATCTTAAATAATAGCTTCCAACATTTTCCCTCAGACAGATGTTAAGCTAACTGGCCTGTAGTTTCCTGCTTTCTGTCTCCCTCCTTGCAACCCAGGCAATGGTGAAAGAGGAGGTATTCAGACACTGGAGGGGTTTAAAATTGATAAAGAAGATATATTATATAGGCTGTCTGTACTGAAAGTGGATAAAACACCAGGACCGGATGAGATGCATCCATGGATACTGAGGGATGTGAGGGTGGAAATTGCAGAGGCACTGGCCATAATGTTTCACTTTTCCTTCGATTTGGGGGTGGTGCCAGAGGACTGGAGAATTGTTCAAAAAAGGGTGTAAAGATAAGCCCAGCAACTACAGGCTAGTCAGGTGGGGAAATTGCTAAAAAGAACAATTACTAGTCACTTGGACAAATGTGGGTTAATTAAGGAAAGCCAGCATGGACCGGGAAAATCATGTTTAACTAACTTGCTGGAGTTTTTTGAGGAGGTAACAGAGAGGGTTGATGAGGGCAATGCTGTTGATGTGGTGTACATGGATTACAAAAGGTGTTTGATACAGTGTCACACAACAGACTTGTGAGCAAACCTACAGTTCATTGAATAAAAGGGACGGTAGCAACATGGATACGAAATCGGCTGAGTGACAGAAAACAGAGAGTTGTGGTTAATGGATGGTTTTAGGCTGGAGGAAGGTTTGTGACGGAGTTTCCCAGGGATCAGTGTTGGGAGCCTTGCTTTTCCTGATATATATTAATGACCTAGACCCTGGTGTACAGGGCACAATTTCAAAGTCTGCAAATGATACGAAACTTGGAAGCATTGTGAACTGTGAGGAGGATAGTGTAGAACTTCAAAAGGACATGGGCAGGTTGGTGGAATGGGAAGATGAAGTTCAATGCAGAGAAATGTGAAGTGATTAAGGATGCCAAACTGCACGACGTCTTCAGCAAACCTGCAGACGGAGCGCAGCGCAGATACACATGGTCAAGATCGGACGGGTCTGCCCGTTCCAGGATTGACTTCCTGTTTGTGTCCCGTGCTGTCACGGTCGGATCCACCGACGTCAAGCCGGTGTTCTTCTCCGACCACTGCCTCTTACTGGCCGACTGTCACTTACAGGACAGGTTGAGAGTGCGATTACTAAAGCATACAGTATCCTGGGCTTTATTAATAGGGGAATAGAGTACAAGAGCAAGGAGGTTATGTTGAACTTGGATAAGACACTAGTTAGGCCTCAGCTGGAGTGCTGCGTCCAGTTCTGGGCACCGCACTTTAGGGTATATGTGAGGTCATTGGAGAGAGTACAGTGAGTGGTTCAGGTCTGGAACGCACTGCCTGGGAACGTGGTCGAGACAGGTTCAACTGACGCATACAAAACGGAATCAGACAGTTATATGAAAAGGAAGAATGTGCAGGGTTACCGGGAGAAGGCGGGGGAATGGAACTGAGCGAATTGCTCTTTCGGAGAGCCCGTGCAGACACGATGGGCTGTGTGACCTCCTTCTGCACTGTAACAATTCTGTGATTCTGTGGGTTTTCAAAGATCTGGGATATGATACCACATAATAGACTCATGAATCAGGTCAGAGAATGAGGAGTCAGGGGACAAGTAGCAGAATAATTAGTTAGCCATTTGCAAGACAGACTGTCGGGGTAAAGGGTTGTAATTTGGAACGGCAGAAGGTGGGAAGTGATGTTCCACAAGAATCAGTGCTGTTCATAACGTATATGAATGCAGTTTACACCAAACAGGGAGGGAGGGAGGGGTGTCAACATCGTGCAAGACTGCGACACGGTGCAAGAAGCTATGAACAAACCTTCAGAATGGGCATATAATAGGCAAAAGAATTTCAACATGGATTATATTTTGGCAACAGCATCATATGAATGTGTTAAGCATCGGCAATCTGGCTTATCAAAGAGTTTAGTTTAGTTTAGTTTAGTTTAGAGATACAGCACTGAAACAGGCCCTTCGGCCCACCGAACTAGTGCCGACCATCAACCACCCATTTATATTAATCCTACATCCCTACCACATCTCCACCTGTCCCTATATTGCCCTACCACCTCCCTATACTAGGGACAATTTATAATGGCCAATTCACCTATCAACCTGCAAGTCTTTGGCATGTGAGAGGAAACCGGAGCACCTGGAGGAAACCCACGCAGACACAGGGAGAACTTGCAAACTCCACACAGGCAGTACCCAGAATTGAACCCGGGTGGCTGGAGCTGTGAGGCTGCGGTGCTAACCACTGTGTTTCCCATGATAATTCCCATTCTCTAATGAAATATTTCACAAACAAAAAAATGATTCATGAGCAACTCGGACTGCAGTTCCAAAGAATAAAATTGAAGTTGTCAGCTTTGAACACACCCCAAACTTAACTGGCATTGGAAAACTAACGGATCCCAGAGACAGGTCAATATCAGTGGATTACAGAGACTGGGAAAGTGTTAGTGCATTCTAAAATATCAAGTTATTGTAATCCAAGGAAACTCACAGGGTTTTGTAACACTCAGTTTGACCAAGGTGAGACTTGTTTAACTGGACGGGTCAAACCGTGACATCACAGAGCAAGTCTGACCCTCACACTGTCCATCACAGTGAGATCAGACATCGCAATCGGTTTGTAAACTGAGTTAATTTGAGGCAGGAGGCTGTACGAGCAGTTTTAGTGAAGGAAAGAGAGCTGCACTGACTGTAACTAACTGGCTGATCTGTCTCGGAGTGAATGTGGTCGGGGAGAAGATCTGAGCAGTTTTGTGATGGAGAAGACAGCGAGCTGAGAGAGGGAGGGAGGAAGAAAACCTTCACAAGATGGTGCGACTGACAGAGCAAATAGGTACGTTATCAATCCCTTCCATTCTTTGGAGCTGTAGGTAACATGGTCTGTAGGTAGTCATGTCTTCCAGGGGGTGAGGGAAGGGAGTGTGTGTGTTAAACAGATCATGGAAATATTGCTCGAGTTCCGTTCTGAAAAAGTTTAGATCTTATTTAAAACTGTAAAAAATCTGGAGCTCAGTCTGGGCCTCAGTCAATGATACTGAAGGAATCGGTTAGAAACACTTGTCCCAAGCATTTCTGCTGTCCTCTGACCTCATCAATCCCTCGCTCCATGCCAAGGCCCTCCTCCCAGGTCAGATGCCTCAGGTACTACCCTCTAAAAGCCTCTCATTGTGTCAGACAAGCTCCTGGTGCCAGTGACCCTGGATCACCTGATGGCATTGCAGCCATTCTGGAGCTTCACTGTGATTCTGGAGAAGGAATCAACTGATTGACTCCAGAATCTTTAATACTCAGCTAACATCAGAATCTGTGGCCAGGAACATCAGAAAAGAGACACGTCCATAAGTAATGGTGCACTCTGAATCTGCATTCAGCATTTCCAGGTTAAATGGTTTAACTAGCAGTGGAATTAGAAAATGCCTAGAGATGTCTCGTTACAATCCAGTGATTCTGATCTGTTTTTTGCTTCTTCTTCCAGACATACATGGTTGGTGTCAGGATGAGCAAGAGGAAATTTCCATCAAATTACCCACAGACTAAAGGATGAGTAACAAAAGCACAAAGAACAAGTGCACCACGACACACAACAAGCAGCACATCCTGCCCCAAACCAACTCAAAATACTACAAAGGAGGGAGCCGTGTCCCTGAAATTCTCCTCACCCCATCCCTCTGTGTCCCATCCATTTCTCAGTGCCAACTCCACATCTGTTCATTTGTTGGTTTAATTTGACGGCCAACAACAACCCAGCCACTGGTCCATCTAGACACTCCTCCGATGGCTGGAGATGGTGTGAAACCGACTCTCTCTCCCTTTTGGTTTATTTCCCATCCCCACCAGGTCTATCATCCCCACCAGCTCCTCCTAGATTTACTTCGACATCTATTTTTATTGTTGTTTATGTTTATGTTTAAAGATCCAGCACTGAAACAGGCCCTTCGGCCCACCGAGTCTGTGCCGACCATCAACCACCCATTTATACTAATCCTACACTAATCCCATATTCCTACCACATCCCCACCTGTCCCTATATCTCCCTACTACCTACCTATACTAGGGGCAATTTATAATGGCCAATTTACCTACCAACCTGCAAGTCTTTTGGCTTGTGGGAGGAAACCGGAGCAACCGGAGGAAACCCACACAGACACAGGGAGAACTTGCAAACTCCACACAGGCAGTACCCAGAAGTGAACCCGGGTCGTTGGAGCTGTGAGGCTGTGGTGCTAACCACTGCGCCACTGTGCCGCCAAATTGGGAAATTTGCCCCACACCCTCTTCCCCATCTTAGCCCCCAGGCTGGACCTTCACGTCCGGCCCTCATGTTCCCGCATCGGCATCAAGCAGTAACCCTGCTCCATCCAGGCTCAGCTTGATATTGCTCAGGACTAACTGCACTGGCACTGGCTAGGACCCAGTCCGTACAGTTCACTCTGACCAATATCGGCTGGAGCTCCACCTTGGGACTGAAGTTGAAGGTCTCGAGGGGGGAACGCTCTGGTTGTTGCCTTGATTGTGTCGAGTGGGACTGGCTGGTTCAGGCCACTCGCCTGCCAGTTGCTGCCATCCCCTCCGCACAATCGATTGAGGCCCCGGTACCAACTTGTACCGAGACCTCCCAGAATTTGAGGAAGAGTCCTCCCCTGGCGCCAGCCGGCTCTGAGGAGTCCGTGCCGACTGGTGCCAGTATAAGGCTGGCTCCCCCAAGCGCCACCAGCTAGTGTTGGTGGTCCTTCACCAGAGCCATCCTCTGGTGACACCAACCCAGCCCTGGGACATTGGTCTCCAGTTGGCAGCAGCTTATCTGGGGGACACCACCCTTGGGGGACTCGAACCCACTCAGGGTCACCTATGTTGGGGGTGATTGCCACTTTGGTGAGAGCAGTCGCAGGTCTCCGTTCACATTTTATAGATCTGTGTCTGCCTCCTCACCTCTGTGGACTCACCTTCAGCCACTCCCTGCAATTCTTAAGGGGTATCTAGGTTCCAAGGGCTCTCTCACACAGGGAGGGTATGTGTGCCTCACTGGCACCTCCCCCGAGTGGCAGGGGAACATGTGTCGAGGGTTTATCTCCATCGGCCCTCGTGTTCATGAGCTCGTAGCTAATCCAGCCGCCCTCGGCTCTGTTCCCCGAGATTTACTTTTATCAACCTTCCCTGTCGGTTGTGCCCTTGGAAGCTTCCTGGAGGCATCCTGCCTCGGAAGCCCAGTTGGGAGCCTGAGTCGGACCACGACCTCCAGTCGTTTAGGCTTTCATGTATTTAACACGAGGGTGACCTAGAGTCTGAAACTGTGGCTTCCGGAAGTCCTTTCACTTGGGGGTTTGAGACCATGCTTGGGGTTTTGCAAAAGGCCACAAGCATCGACCTTTGCTGGATTCTTTTTCCTTTGATAAGCGTCCTCCGGTTAAGGCCAAGTTAGACAGTATCCATAGGACCTCCAGCACCCTGCTTCACACCTTGCAGTTTACTGGTATCTGGTCAACTGTAGTCGTGAAGGTATCAGAAGGAAAGTTATCGCCTGGTTCCACCCACAAGTGGGATCTGGCGCAGCTTCCTGCAGGGTTTGGCACATCTCCCCCAATTCCCTACCACCATATCCACTGGGGGGGGCGGCCTCACCGGCAGGTGAGTGGGTACGAAGTGTGGACCAACTACAGAGAACATCGACTGCAGCAGCTGGCTGTGTGGATGCCCTCATTGTAGGAGCAGAGTCTGTCGCCCAGTGGATCTTGCATCACCGATTAGTATGGCCAAGCACCTTGGACTTTCTTCAGGTACTGCAGATGCCCCTTGGTGCTGAGGCCTTCTTTGGTGAGCAAGTGGAGGAGCTGCTGCGGCAGAACCTTCAGGCATTCCCCAATTGGCATTTAAGATGTGGACACTGCTCACTCTAGAACTTAGTCTGTAGGCCCCTTCCATCAACCCACCAATACACTCACAGTCACCAATCCACTCACCTCCAACAGCCTTTCCCAGGCTGTATCCGGAACTGAATGTCCTTTGTACCATGCTAGCTCCCTGCATTGCAGATTAGGACCTGGGATTCAGGCAGCTCGCAACACTTCATCTTTGATACCCTGTCCGGCTGCACACCCCCACCCAAGCAGTGATCCTGCCTTTGCCAGTTGGAAGGGGGGGGATCGCTCTTGGGTTAAAGAGACCAGAAGTAGTGAGTATCCTCTGGATTGGCAGCTTGAGCCTCCATGTTTCTCACAATGTGGTTCGCTTTGATGCTCAGAGGATCCATCTACCAGTGGCCATTCTGGCAGGTGACACCATGGTCTTTTAGTATTGGGACTGAGAGTCAGGGATAATTCTCCAGAAGAGAACTGTTGGGGAGATTTCTCCAGGTGAAACTTCTGGATAACTATCCCCACTGCCAGTAATGTTTCCACAGCTCGTCTTTGTCACAGCATCTGAACTCGAGCTAATGCTCTTGGGGAATACTGTCTTCCCCAGGTTCTTCAGTTAATGCTTTGACAAATGGGTGATGTTGGAGGAGGTCACATTCAGGATGAATGGGCTTCCAGGCCAGTGGGCGTGCTTGAGCTCACTTGGCATTTCAACAGGCTCGGTCAGGGTGTGAACAGTATATTAGGACAGTGTGCACTTTCAGACTCGGGACGGCGGGGTAAGTCAGTGTGTCTGCAGACAGACAATATGACAGTAGTCCGGTATGTCAACAGGGTGGGACTCCCTCCTGGGTCCCTCTGTCAAGGAGATACGTTGCTTCCCATTGGTGCTTGTAGGACGGGGTGACACTTTTGCTGCCACATTTGGCCGGGGTGAACAACACAACAGTCAACACACTCAGCTGCTGTGTAGTTCACCTTCCGAGTGGATGATCCACACTGAGGTGGTCCAGAATATCTTCGGGACTTGGCGCGGGGGGGGGGGGGGTTTACCAGATCGATCGACTTGCTCGTATCACCGGACAATCCCCAATCTGCTGGGGGACCTCAAGCAGTCATGGTGGAGGCTGGACTGTCTGTGGTTCTTTGGTTTCGAGATTCTGTTGCTCAGGGTAGCCTGATCTCCAGGATGCTCGGGAAATTTACAGCAGATGGTGGTTCTGGTTAACCCTTCATTGACCTCACAAACCGTCCTCCTTCTCCATCCTGGTGTTGAATACTGCCGGTCTGATTTCAGGAGCCCACGGAGAAAGCCAAGTTATTTGGAGATTAAAGACGACCCTACTTTTAGTAAGGGAAACATCAGTTTTCATTCCAGCGTCCTCCACACACGGCTGGACACTGTCCAACTGGTGCTCAGGGTTAGAAGGGTGGAACCTGCATGGGAACAGACTCCGGCTCCCAGGACAAGTTGATGAAAGTGAGTGTTATTCGTGGGAGTCAGCGCCAGAACCAAACAGTAAGCTGAAGGAGATTTGGGTCTTTCCAGCTTCTGATTGACGGTCTGGCTATTCAGATGGAATGCCCATCAGATTAGGGTATAGCAGCAATGTGACACTCATGGTTGTGATGCTCACTTTTATCATGTCTGTCCTTGGTCTCTTTAGCCCCCGTTCACAGACAGGCCCCTCCACCCTCCTCGTCCTCAGCACTACTTGGTTCGTCGGCAGCAGTGCGTCTAGAATATCTGAATGATGATCAGCGCCCTTGGAAGCTGATCCTTTGCAAGCTGCTCCCTTGTAAGGTTCTCTTCATTTTCCGATTGACGAAGCTTTTTCCACCCACCTGGGTGCCCCTTGGGAATTGGAGGGGGTGTTTGGTATGTAGTTTCCTCGTTCTGGGTTGTCTTTGGGTGTCAACAAGCTGAGTTCTGGGGTGTGCTAAAATTGAACACAGCACGGGAGCCGGGGAGGGACGGAGGGAGGGGAAAAGCATGTGGGCGTGCCCTCCACGGATAAGGCATTGAAAAAATGGCTTAAAAAGGAGGTCACGCCTTACCAAGTTTTCCCCAGGGAAATTGTGCCGATGCATCCCGATAATTAGATCCACATTCCCCCCCATTTGGCCGTCAATATTTCAGAGCTGATGTTCCATCCAAACATTGCTGGCTCTGTAACTCAATTCCAATCCACTGAGAGCCCAGCACAGACTAAAGGAATGGCATCAGTTCCCAACAAATTCAAAGATGTCACAGTTAGCAGGGAAGTGGGAACCCTGGACATGCTAGTACAGAGCTAGAGTGCAGATGGTTGGAGACTAAGCTCTGGGGCAGTGTGTTCAGATGGTGTCTGGGAAAGCTATTGTCTTGGAAAGCAGTGGCTGAAGAGGGCTAGAGTGATCTCCTGGACTCGTTTCGATCGCCTAAGGGGGTCGGAGAGGAATTTCCCAGATCTTTTTCCCAAATTGGCCTGGGTTTTTATGTCTGGTTTTTCGCCTCTCTCAGGAGATCACATGGTCGAGGGTGGGGTGGGGAGTCATTCTGTGTTGCGATGAGAAGGCATCGCAGTTGTGTGGGACGTGCTGGACGGAGCAGACAGGAACCTATCCATCCGTCAATTCTCTATCAAGTCACGTTAATTCAATGACTTCAATGTGAAATCTGGAAATAAACGTGGATTCAAATTGGACAAACTTTCTGTGTTTTTTTCTGATTTGTGCGCGGGCTAGAATAAGGACCAGAAAAGCGAAGAGAAGAGTTCTCTTCATCTTCAGTTTGTTTTATTCATTCACGGGATGCGGGCGTTGCTGGCGAGGCCAGCACTTATTGCCCATCCCTTCTTGAAGAAAGCTGTGTGGTTTGTGAGGCTATTTCAGAGGGCTGCTTAGAGTCAACCAGGATGGCAGATTTCCTTCCCTGAAGGACATTAGTGAGCCAGATGGGTTGCTACAACAATCCCCTACTTTCATGCACACCATCACTGATACAAGATTTTTAATTCCAAATTCTGATTTGATTAACTGAATTTCAATTCCCCAGCTGTCTTGGTGGGATTTGAACTCGTGTCTCTGGATTACTAGTCCAGTAATATGACCACGATGCCAGTCTATTGCCCTCAGAGCTGCTGATTGGGTGAACTCTCTGAGCCACTTACCAGGTACGACCTGAACTGAATCCCCAGTCAGCTACACAAACGTACATAAAGACTATCAGATCCATCGAGCTCGCCTCATCCAGTAGACAGAAGAACCTCACGCTCTCCCATCCCTCCTTACATATTAATGTAATCTCTTGGAATGGAAAGGACCCTCGCCAATTCAGGATAATCCTCTGGGCAGCTGCTCTGTCAACACCCTGAGGCTCCAGGAGGACACATCATAATCTAACCTGGCCACTAACTCCATGTAACTCACAATGTCCTCTCAGGAACTTAGCCAGTTCCTCTTTTAAAGGTCTCTCTGTTACACGTGTTTGTTCCAGAGGGTGACGAGCCTGTGACAAGTGATGGAGTGGTACAGCACAGAAGACCATTCGGCCCATCGTGCCTGTGACAGATCTTGACTGGAGCCGCACACCCAGTCAGTCCCACCTGACCCAAAACGTGCCCAAATACAAACTGGTGGGAAGGAAAGAGACATACACTAAATACATGGAGAGCAGGGGACAGCAAGACAAGGGCAAATACAAAGATTAGAAGGAAGGTATAAAAAAACACAATGAGGGCAAAGAGGAAGTGTGAAATTAAATTATCAAGGAATATAAAACAAAAGAGTAAAATATTTTACAGACACATAAATAAAACAACTGGAAGTCTCGATGGGAATTGATGTTACGGGGGGTTGGGCTAGGGTCGGGCCGTTGTTTTTGGGGTTAGATTTTAGGGTCCTGGATGGGTCTGGGGCGGGGGTTACATGAGTGTTGTGGGGATTTGGGTTAGGGCTAAGGCTGGGGCTGGGGTCGGGGCCTTAAGTTTCGGTCTTTGGGTTTAGGGTTAGGGGGCGTTAAGGTTAGGGCAGGGTCTAGGGAGCGAGGGCCACAGCGGGCCAGTCACGGTCGCAGGTGCGGTCAGGAATCCGGGCCAGCCTCAGGGTTTGGTTACATTAAGTTCTCGGTTAGCATTAGGGTATTTGGGCAACAGGGGTTTGTCTAGGGTTCTGCCATAGTATGTGTAACCGATTACAAAGTAATTCATGACAACGCTACATCATCGCCGACGTCATCAGTATGCGCCGTGGTACGCACATGTGCAGATGGTCTCCTGCTCTCTGCGCATGCGCTGCGGTCCGGCTTGCTAGGACCGTTTTGCGCATGCGCAGATGACGTCATCGCGTTACGCCGTCTTCCTCGGGCAATGCGCCAGGTTGACCTCTGCGCATGCGTCAAAGCTTCGGCACGAGTTTTTGAAAGTGGAAGGAGGAGAGGTTTCGTCGGGCATTTTCTCGCATTTTATCTGAATTATTTGTTTGTTTTGGAGACTTGCTTCATTTTTATTTGACACAGGAGATTGTTCCAAGGTAAGTTGCTCTTCCTTTGTAAGTTGCTTTGAAAACATTTCCATTGTCTGGGCCACCGCATGTTCTCCAGTCCCTGTTGTGAGTTGCTGTGTGCAGGCAGTTCATGTGCTGCAACCTACCGTCTTAACGGTCACTTTCGTTTTTGTAACGTTTTAATGGAGTGCATTCTGTATTTCTTATCTCATCTTATGTTTCCCGTGAGGAGACTGGACTGGCTGCGGCAACAGACTCTCCGCTGGCAGCAAGGACTGGCTGATGAGATGGAGCCATTTACTATGCCCAACAATTGCCCGGAAGCACCTTCGGATGGAGGTGGCCACGTGCTGGACATCAGTCACGTGTCACAAACCCTGGATCCTGAGCGTCTCACCCCCTGGCCTAATGATCTGATGGACCATACATATGCCTGCCTGTTCAAAGCTCCACTTCCCCTACCTGCGGTACCCTCTCCTTGCTGCTCAGTTACACAGTCACCTGTTCCTGCACCCATCAGAGCAGTGCACATGGACACACAGTTACCTGCTCCTACACCCATCAGAGCAGTGCGCATGGACACACAAATACCTGCCCCTAAACCCATCAGAGCAGTGCACATGGACACACAGTTACCTGCTCCTACACCCATCAGAGCAGTGCACATGGACACAAAGTTACCTGCTCCTACACCCATCAGAGCAGTGCGCATGGACACACAGTTACCTGCTCCTACACCCATCAGAGCAGTGCACATGGACACACAGTTACCTGCTCCTACACCCATCAGAGCAGTGCACATGGGCACACAGCCACCTGCTCCTACACCCATCAGAGCAGTGCACATGGACACACAGCCACCTGTTTCCCCATCCGCCTTTGAAACAACCATGCAGAGCCTTGTGAGACTCCGCAATTGCCAGCTGCTGCCTGTCAAGCAGAGAGGGCGTCCAAAGGGGTCAAGCACTTGGGGAACATTCAGCAAGAAGAGACTGAGCACTAAAAGAAACAAGCATGCCGTGTCCAGTGGTAGCAGAAATGTGAATGCTCTTGCTGTGAACACAACTGGTGATAGTAGTAGGCAGGATTAAATGGGAATGGATGGGAAGACGCACGAGTAACATAACCACTAGCAGGGAACTGCTGGGCTAAATGGCCAGCTTTATGTTCATAGCCCAAAAGAAATGTGCTTCTTTTCCAGCACCCTCACATCATTCATGTTTTCCCTGAGAGCAGCATTGAACCATCACGAGATAGGGGCAGTAACATCATCCTGCCTCCTACAGCTGAGGTGGGTACTAAGTGATTCATTGGCGGTGTTATCAGTACATGCCTTTACCGCAGAACACAAAGCATGCTCAACAGTAATTTCATTGGAGGGAGGGAAGCTCTGACACTGATGTTCTTTCCTTATTTCCTTTCATGTAAAACGTGCCCTTGAGAAAACAATCCTTGACACTTAAGGACGGCATTCCAGCAAAGGAGGCAGTGCGGGAGAGGACGCAAGGATGTGCTGATTCCTGCATCTGAGGTGGGTAATAAGTGCTTCATTGGCGACGTTATCAATTAGTGCCTTCACTGCAGAACTTAAAAAGGTGTGCACAACAGTAATTTCAGTGGATGGAGGGAGGCAAGCTCTGACTCTGATTTGCTTTATTTCTTTTCATGTAAAACATGCCGTCGAGAAAACAATCCTTGAGACTTAAGGTCAGCATTCAAGCAACGAAGGCAACTGGATCATGCTGCGGAGCTCATCACGATGTGGAAAGGAACATTGCATTTATGGATGAATTGGGAATGCACATTGGGATGCGCTTGGAGAACATTCACCAAGAATAGACTGAGCTCAGACTCTTGTGACTTTGCCTTCTTCACATGAACAATACAGTAGTGGAATAGAGAGCCAAGCGTTTATTCACCACAAGGCTCTCCAGGAACAATCTCTTTAGCTGTGCATAGCAGAGACTCGGCCTGTCTGTCTAATGGGAATGCTGGACACAACACTCATGTATCCATGTACAGCAGTTCCTTGGATACTTAATGAACTTAATAAAACTTCTCAATAATTAACCCCAGAATTGTTGAGGTTTTGTTTTGCATGCTATTTCCCCGACTTTGCAACTGCACTTCAGATATTCAACTGTGGTGGGGGGGGGGGGGGGGGTAGGGGGAGGGGTGGGTGAAGAGGGGGAGGGGTGGGGAGAGCGGGGAGGGGTGGGGAGAGGGAGCATGCAAAATGCAGGGACCAAACAGTTGCAATGCCTGAAGTACTTTGGAGAAGTAGAGAAAGCAACTGGATTGGGCATCCGCAGCTGGAGGGAACGGCTGAATGGAGAGGGCCGGAAGCGAGAGGCTGTAGAGAGCCACGGGGAGCGAGCGTGTGAAAACCTTGGTGTCACCGGGTCCAGGGACTGGCCAGTAAGTCTTTTGCTGTTGTGTTTATGGCGCATGCACAGAAAAAGGCACTCCTCTTCCGTTCCGCTGCTCTCCCCCCCCCCACCCACTCTCTCCCCTTCCTCCCTCTCCCCCCAGCTCCCCCTCCCCCTTCCTTACCCCTCCAACTCCCTCTTTCTCCCACCCTCCCCCCTCTTTCTCTCCCTCGTTCTCCCCCTCCCCCCTTCCTTATCCCTCCCTCTCCCTCTTTCCCCCTCCCTCTTTCTCTCCCTCTTTCTCCCCCTCTCCCTCTTTTCTCCTCCCTCTTTCTCTCCCTCTTTCTCCCCCTCTCCCTCTTTTCTCCTCCCTCTTTCTCTCCCTCTTTCTCCCCCTCTCCCTCTTTTCTCCCCCCTCCCTCTTTCTCTTTCTTCCCCCCCGGCACCGCTACCGCTGGCCTCCCCGCGCTGATCTCCCCGGCCAGAGCTGGCGGACAGCCATAAAGGCGGGGCTAAAGTGTGGCGATTTGAAGAGACTTAGCAGTTGGCAGGAAAAAAGACAGAAGCGCAAGGGGAGAGCCAACTGTGTAACAGCCCCGACAAACAAATTTCTCTGCAGCACCTGTGGAAGAGACTGTCACTCCAGAATTGGCCTTTATAGCCACTCCAGGCGCTGCTCCACACACCACTGACCACCTCCAGGCGCTTACTCATTGTCTCTCGAGATAAGGAGGCAAAGAAGGAGAAGATAAATAAGATATAAAAAGACAAATGTTTTGTTGCGTTTGTGCCGGCGGGGCGGGACCGGGGATGATTGACAGGGCGCGGGAGATTTAAATGGACTCTGGGAGACTGGAGAGAGGAGTCAGAACTGGTGAAAGAAGACTTTGGACAGACCGTCATTGAAAGTTAAGGTTTTTGTTTTTTTTTGTGGGGGGGTGGGAAAGATTGAGTGACTGAGAAAGTGAGGACTGAGTGTTGTAACAGCAACGTTTTGATTGTTTCTGAAATATTTGTTATTGACGGCTTTTTTTTTTCTGAAAGGTACAAAAGTGGTTTTGAAATTGAGTAAAGCAGGTGTCCGGGTTATAGTTTTTTAAAGTCTTGGGGACTGAAGAGTTTTTAACCGAGAAATATCTAGGATTGGTTTTTTTTTACTGCGTTTTGTTGAAATGTTGGTTTAAGATTGATAATGTTCCATGTTTGAGTTCGAATGATTTCATGGTTTGCAGCTTATTCAGGTGTTTTTAATGAAGTCATTTAGTTTATTGAATACTTTCACAGCTTCTTGGAATTAACAATAACGTTGCTCTGTTTTTCCGTGGCTTCGGCTTGTTTTATTTCTGCAAATAATTGATGCTGGTCTGTTTTTTTTTCCCTCTGCGCTGTGTAATGCTAGTAATAATAGTGATACTACTGTTGGTGGAGATCTAATAGTGGTACGTTTGACTATTCAAGTTTTTAAGTAGTTGGGATGGTGTCTTTCACTTGGCATTTGTTTTCACAAATTAATGAGAATTATCTCTGGACCGCACTGCATATGTTTTAAGTCTAATGTCTCAGACTTGGTTTAAGAAATCCTGATCCTAATAATTGCAGTTTTAAACAGAAACGGTTATTCTGTTTGCTTATAAATACGTTTTTAAGGTAAAGTACGTCACTTTGAAGTTAGAAACCAAACTTGATTCTTGGAAAAAATGTAGTCACTAAACGTTTTTTGCCTAGGAGCAGGTGAGAAAAATCTGAACTTGCTGTTTATGAAGTGACGTTTTGTAAATACAATGCAAGTCAATGATTACAGAAACTCATTCGTGTGCAAAATGGGGTTGTGATCAAATTTGTGCTTCTGTGTATTCGTGGCGAGTAATTTAAAGGTTGAAGCGATCTCACCAGCCAGAGTCCCAATTGTATGCGTCTCTGTCACGGCATTTTTCGGTGTTAACTCTCCTGTTTTATGCCAATTACGTAACTCGTCAAGTTTTATTCAACTCTAATTTAAATGTTAAAGGTTGAAATAGAATTCTCCAAAGCCTTCATAATCGCTCCTTGTTAATAATAATTGGTTTGGTACTTGGTGCCTTTGTGCTTCATGTCGATGACAGTCAAGGTAAAGAACCTTGAGTGGAGAGCGTGGCAACCGACCCTTAGTAATATCTTGTAGTTTGAAGAATACACGGAAACGTCCAAAAATACAATACTAAATGTTTATTTTCACCACGCTGTCAAGTATTGTGTAGTCATTAGAAACGCATCTGGAAAGAAAAGGTTTCATTTCCTTATCTATACTGTTTGTGTGAAGTGGGGAGAAAGAGGCGAGAACTGAAGCCTGTAATTGTTAAAACAGTTAACTTCTGTTGATCCGACTTGCTTCATGACCGTGGAATTGCGATTCAAGCTCGGTCTTCATTTCTGCAGCTGGAACTCTCTCTCATCGTCGGTCGTTCCAGCTAACTCATTCATTCAATAGTGTTTGAAGGGGTGGAACAAGCACATGAAATTTGTAACGCTGAATTAAAATGCTATTGGGGTTTTCAAAACGTATTCTACTAAAGGTGACTATTAGTTCTGCAGTAACACCCTCAAAATATAGTTTAAGTCGCCGCCTCTTGGTCTGAGTGTTCGTACTCTAGATTTGGAGATTGTTTGCGGATACGAGGTAGGGCTGAAATTGAGCCTGAGCGTCAATGTTTCAGTTCGGTTCAGTTAAAATGAATCGCCTAACGCAGGATTCAACTTTTATCTAATTTGACCGCCTGAAACGGTTGGAAGGCGAAGTGGTTACTTAAATACTACAGAAAAAAACTTTGTGATGCTCTTCGTTCCTCAAACGGTTCAGTCAGAAATGATGCATTTGTTTTCTTGAGTGAAATGGTACGCTCAATTTCCAGTATGTTTTAAGGAAACCTAAGGGTTGGTACATTGCAAATACTTGGTAAAGACGGTATTAACAGCAACTCCTATTAGGCGCAGTGGTGCGAATTCAGAATTGGTTGGACAAAAATAAGACAAAGCAGAATTCAAATCGAGCAGTCAGCAGATTAGAACGGGAGAACTGCAGTGTGCACGTTTTTAGTTCTAACTTGGATATTTATTCTTTTTGTTAGCTCAGTCACGAGAGTTCAATCAACTCCTCAATGCCACAAACGAGGGAAAAGGAGCAAAATTCATGACTCGTTCAAAGGTCTTAATGACAAAGACCAAGATATTGCAATCTTGGTAACGTGGAAAGATCCACACCGGGAGGTAGTGGCTATGTGAGGGGCTTTGGTGGCTATCCTAAACTCGACAATGTTGAATTGAGATTGAAGTCATGTGAATGTTTTTATAAACTCAAATAATGCAGCTCGCATGTGCAAATCATCTGTATAAGTCCTGCCGGCATAGAAGTTGTTTTAGTTTGTACGTTCAGTCTGGAAGTTAATAATCCGACAAGAGTGCAGCAAAGGCCTTTCCAATTAACTATGATGTCCTTTTGTAGTAGCAAAATGTCGCATTTTTTAATGGTAAGAAAAGTGTGTTACTGTCATCTCATTTAAATTAGAGACCATGGCCATTAAAGGTGTGAGCAGAGAAGGGACTTGCGATGTTGAAACAGATTAAACTGCACTGGCTGAATACTATTCTATTCAAGCTATCAAGCTTGATCCAAATAGGGATGATGGTTTTAAATATAACTGCATGATCATGGTAAACTGCAGAGCATGAAGCGCAGATTGGGAGATGTGAGTATGTCAGTAATAGAGCTCACGGTAGCGTTCTGCCCAACGGGACACCGTTTCAATGTTTCGGAGCATTTAATTGACTTTATTTGGGTGTGTCAAGAACTTTTTTTTTGGTATCACCATTCGATCATAAACTAGCTTCGACACATGCAGTTTAAATGTGCTTCCAGTGTATTAAGTATTTGCACAGCATCTCGTCATTCATACAAATCCTCTGGGTTATGCAGTGTGAAATGTTGCGTTTATCTTGCCTGTAAATGTGCTTTTCAATGTAAAACACAACGTGCTTAATGAGTTGGTACCAAGCAAGAGTGTTCGTTTGTCAATAAATTCGAAGAGAACATGAGCTTAACAATAAAATTCTTAACATTAAGATGCTGACCATGCTAAATGTGGAGTTGGGTTAAACTACGTGTTGTATGGAGAAGATTTAATCAAGATCAAGGAGAAAAAATGCACATTAATGATGGGAGCTTATATAAAAGGCACTCTACAGTCAGAAGTGCAAATGTTTCAAAGCTTAATAAAATTTGGTAGCAAACCTCCAGAGCATGCCTCAGTTGAAGGTATGGAGCTCCTCCCTTTAACATGAGATAATTGTGTCTCCAGTATATTGAGGTAAATAAGTATGTACATCTGTTGTCATTATATAGTGGATGGAGAATCATTTGGTCTGCATCATGACTCCAAAAGCAGCAATGGTCAAAATTTATCTAGAACTCTGGTCATGAAAGTCAACATTGGCATGTAAATGTTTCTACCAAAAATGGCAAGAGCATTTTGTTCGAAATTTGTCAGCCGGAAGATGAGGGTTTCAACTTCACTTTTTTAAAGTTGCCAGAATCCGTTTTGGTCTGAACTTGCAGTGATCAACTCTTGTCTGTATTACTGTGGGATGAACTGGAATCTGAAGCTTCGCATGTTAACTTGTAAAAAAGCTGGGGTGTAACTTCACTGAAGCTGATGTGAACCCTTAGTGTGTTAAAGCTGTACCTGTCAAACGTGGTGTGCAATGGCTTTACAAAGCTTGCTTGCTTAAGCTTGGTGTGAAATATTGGTCGTAATTTTGAAAGTAAGCCAGGTTTCACTTTAGCCTGCAACCTTGTTCTAATCTGCCAGCTTCTACCTCTGCATTCAACCTTGTGTCTGACCAAAGCTACCAGGCTCAAATGTGGTCTGTTGATGGATTGTGGACAAAATGTCAGTCTGGTGATTTTTTTATATTTAAAAAAAAAACCATGCTGGACTTCCACTTTGATTCTCAAGTCAGAACTGCCCTCATATTTTTATCAACCTTGGTCAGATACCCAAGAAGCTTGGAGAAAAAAAAACTGCGGTTAAAATAGCTGGGCCTGGAACTTTGCTAAAAGCAGTTGGGGTTTCAACCTTCATGTGTAACATGAGTTTTGGCAACAAGCTGGGCATGCAACCGTTGTCTGTAAATAAATTGCAGGGCTCAACCTTGCTATGTTTTATTAAAAAGCCAGGGCATCTCACCTGATTATTTGGAGCAGTAAAAATTTGCTGCGGTCAAATTGAGTCTTCAGCTGTCCTTTCACAAATCCAAGGTTAAAAATCTGGGGGGCCTTAACATGGGTCACCAGTTTGACATGGCTGTGAAAAAGCTCCAGCTATTGATGATTGGATTGAATGTTGGTCTTCAGAGGTGCGAACAAAAACAAGATGCAACTTTAGTCAGTAAAAAGCTGGGTGACTTGAGCTTCATATGTGACCTTTGGGCTTGGAAGCTTGTGCCCGTGTGTTTTAGCTAATTGTATCTGCACGGTTGGTTATTAAGTTGCATAGTTCCATCTGGGACAAGCTGCTGGTTTAAAAACCCTAGTCTATCCTTGGTATGTAGAAAGCCGGTGGGTTGCAAATGTCTAAATATGAATTTAGTAATAAACCACAAAGCTGCGAGCTGAACCATTTTGTAACTGAATTTTAAGTCCGGTTTAAACTTCAGTCTTATGGTCTACAACACTTGCGTAGAGGAAGCAGTTTGTCTTGCGGCTTGAAGAAAAACACTGCTTAGCTTTAACAATTTGGACTGAAAAATTGGAGTGTTCATGTATTCAAGTGTGGGCCTCCGATCTAGTATCAAACATTGGTCTGCAACATTAGTTTGTGTAAACCTGCAGGCTACAAACTTGGTCTCAAGCACTCTGTGTAAATAGCACTCAACAAAAGGCTGTGAAATTGGTCACTCACAACTGTAAGTGCCCCAAAAGCACAGGGTAGCAAACTCCTCGTTAAAAGGAACAATCGTAGGTTTGAAAATTCTCTACTGCACAGTAAAAGGCTGGGTGGTAACCATTTTTGTATGCAACTGGTGATTAACAGAGCAGCAGTTTGTCTAACATTGTAAGTTTCTTTAACATAAAAGTAAAACAATTTTGTTAGTCATGAAAAAGCTGCTGGCCTCAAACTGCAGTTGCAATAAAAGCTGGGTGTCATGAACTCATAATTTCAGGTCACTAAAAATATGACAGCCTGCAGGCTCAAGTTTGGCCTGTAACTTTAGTCTAGAAAAGCTGCTTGGCTCCAGCCTGGTGTCAGAAGTCTAATTTTTCAACCTGTTGGCAAAGCTGCTGCATTTAACTTGAGCTTTGCAACACTTTGGCAAATAAAAGCAGATAGCAATGTCTAGTCTGGTTCAAATGATCCAGGTATGTGGAAAGCTGGCAATACTGCATGAAAGCAGAGATCTCATGGAAGCACCATCAGGGCTTTAAATTGAGCTGGGGGTGCAAATGTGAAGGTATCTGAATAGCTGCCGTTTAAAGCTTGGTTGGAGAAAATCCAGCTTGGTCTGTTAAGGTTTTGAAAAGCTGTAGTGTGAAACTTTGGTAAATCTGTTAAAGCTGTCTATTAGAGGGGAGCTCAAACTTAGTCATTTACCTTGCTTTGTAAAAAGCTGCTGCATTTAATTCTGCACTATTAATTATGGAAAAAAAAATTTGTGTAATCTGCAATACTCAGTAAAAAGCAGCTTGGGTCCAGAATTTTATATGGGTAAGAAAATAGCTTTGTAAAATCTGGCAGCTCAGCATGAGATGCAATAAGTGCAGAAGAGGCAGCGTTTTTGAAGTCTCTTGAAAAAGATGTGCTCAAGCATCCTTATTTAACAATCTAACTTTTTAAACTCAGTTCAAATTTGCTCTTAGTTTTTCCTCAATCTTAACAGTTCACAAATCGAAAAACTGGGGGGTACCACTAGTTTTTATTTAAAAAAAAAAAATTGGTGCTATGATTTTTAAGACTAGATAGGGTGCAACCTTCAGTTAGCTGGTATAAAATGTGGTCTGTAACATAGGTCAGACTAAATCTGAACCTCCCTTTTCAGCTGTTACTCAATCTGAGTCAAATGCTGCGGAGCTCAAAATTGGTACAAAATGGAGATGAAGAAAAATTAGGCAAAAACCTTACATCCTTTGGTAAAAGTAACAGGTTTGTATAAGAAAGTGGACCTGAAAAAACATTGCCAACATTATTAAAGAAACTGTTAAGCTGTAAGGTTAGTCAAAGCACAAGGTTTTAAAAAAAAAAAAAATGAAAGTTGGAGCAAGAAAGTAGCCATTTTAAGAGGTCCAAACTTGAACATTTCTGTTAAGTTAAAGCTGCCAGATTAAAAGTGGGTCTTGGTTTTGCAAAGACGTTTTTCTAAAGGGAAATATTGCACTCCTCCAGATTAGTATGCAGCCTTTTGAAGCTGGATTAACTTTGATTTGTCAACTTGCAAATGGCCTGTTCCTGTTTTGTATTTTTTTTTATTTAGAGATACAGCACTGAAACAGGCCCTTCAGCCCACCGAGTCTAGGCCGGCCAACCACCCATTTATACAAAGCCTACATTCCTACCACATCCCCCACCTGTCTGTATATTCTCTTACCACCTACCTATACTAGGGGCAATTTATAATGGCCAATTCACCTATCAACCTGCAAGTCTTTTGGTGGGAGGAAACCGGAGTACCCAGCGAAAACCCACGGAGAACTTGCAAACTCCACACGGGTGTGGAACCTGAGGTGAGCCATCCTTGGACTAGTGAGTTTGCTTGGTCAGTATGTTTCTCACTCAAACTGCTCCTTAGCAATGTACCATGTCTGGCTGATATAAGAGTGTTGAAGCCTGATGTCTTTCTGTTGCGCTGTACCAGCTGCAAGGCCAATGGTGAGATAGATATGTAAACGAAGGATTGAAAATTACTTTTATTCGTTTAGAGCAAGAATTAAATTGTAATATTATTGATGCTTTAGAATGCAAATTAACAATTAAAATATGATTAAGATTATTGGTTGCAGAATAGTATAATTGCCACTGTTTGACTAATTCTTTAGAACATCGCACTGAGTCTCAATGTGAGCTCTACTGTGTTTGTTCTCCTTGTGCACAAGTTAATAAAGTAGTTTGCAAGTACTCATGCGAGGAAGTTTGATTTATTCTGCTCTATTTTCTTCCACACAGGCAGTACCCAGAATTGAATCTGGGTCACTGGAGCTGTGAGGCTGCGGTGCTAGCCACTGTGCCACCCGTTCTCTTTTTTTTTTTCTGGCCTCTTTGGGGACAAAGGTATGCTCAAACATATAACCTTCAGTCAGTGAAAAGCTACTGGGCTGAAGCTTGGTAAAACCAAGTGAAGGTGAGAGATTAAATCCTGCTGATACTTGTCATAGCATTTGTAACATTGTAATTAATCAAACTATCAGAAGCTTGCTATTTCTTAGTGCAGTTAATCTCGGTAGCTTGTATTGTCAAAGATTGGTGCTTGGGTGTGTAGTGCAATTGGGTTACACACATTCCAGGTAGGTAAAACCATTTAATTTTTTTGCTAATGGACCTGAGGATTAAGTACACTTTGGTAAACTATACTTCAATCAAATTGAACTTTATGTATCTAATGACTAAATGGAGTAGATGCTACTATAGAATGTGACTAATTCCACACAGACTGCAAATGTGAAGTAATGATGCATGTAGCTTAACTTGACCATATTACCATAGATATAAATCTTCAAGTCTAATGTATGGTCAAATAACAGATTAGATCCAAAAACAATGTTTTTGCACTTAACACCTATTGCAGTAAACAGTATAGAATGTAGGTTACTACAGGTTGCATTTATGCTTTTGTTCAGGGGTTGGGCATAGTTATCTATTGCATACCATGCAGGATTGAATATGAAGAAAACAGTGGTACCAGACGCTGCTCATCACAAAGCCTTAAAACACGAAGGCAATGATGCTGTAAAGAGTCCTGTAATAATCATTATGTACAAGCACAAAAGTATGGTTGGACATAAAATATTACAACTGAGCTATAAAAAAAGCAACTAAGTTGTGTGAAAGTGTATTTAGTTTAATGTTATCTATTGTGGAATAATTTGTATCTTGTCATAGCTGTAGTATAAAATTAAAATAGTCTGAGCATTGAAGTGTCAGTGGGCAAAGCCACCTGGCATGTTTCAATAACTAGGTAAGATAGTCTGCTTTAACTTTGTAATGTTTGTCACAATTAGCCTCTATGCTCTCTTTTTTTGACTTGGCGTTATCTCCCTGACCAGCAGACTCATTCCGCCACCTCCAGCATTCTCTCAAGCTGTGCCTCCTTAGCTGCTCTCTATCTTGTCATTGAAGAGTGTCTCTGTCTGAGATCAGCTGTCTAAATTCCTGTACACCCTTGCTCACTCAACCTATTTTCACCTTGTCTCTAGTCTAACCCTGACCTTGTCAACAAACTTGCAGACAAGAGGAGTACTGTTCTCCTCTGTTGTCCTGACTTACAACTTGAAGCTCAGTACCAGCTCACAAACTGTCTCCAACTGCTGCCCCTCCCCAACCCCCCTTCTGGACATCTGCCCTCTGCAGCTTCCAAACTCAGAATCCTGCAACCCCAGACAGCCCACTTACACCTCTTGCATAAAATCCACTAACATGACCATGATAGATGCATTGTTTTCTGCATGTTCCTGTCCCACTGAATTATTATTTTTTTGCTATCTTGACGCTATAGATTGTTCCGTGGTCCAGTCTCCAACATGTACATCGGTGACTCTTCAGATGCCATATTTCATCAGGATAATTTCTAATTTGCTGCTCTTCCCCAACACCCCCTCCACCCCCCCCCCCCCCAAACTGCTGCCTCTAAACTATGGACGTCCAATGCCTTTGCACCTCTGTGCCCCACCAAGACAGTGTGAGGGCCCTATGCTTCCTTTTTAAAGAAGCATGATCAGTCCCCATCTACCATGACCACTGCCACCACCCCACTCCCCCTGGCTGAACCTGCTTTCAAATTGAACAACTTTGACAAATACACTCTTTACTTTCAAATAAATGATAAGGGTACCTGTATGGGTACTAGTAATGCTTGTCTTTTTTTGTGGGATATGTCAAACATGTTCTAGGCTTACTCTGTTCCCTTACCAACTTTTTTCCAGTACATTGACAGTGCAGTTTCCTGCTCTTGCCTGGAACTGGAAAACTTGATAAACTTTACTTCCAATTCCCCCCCCCCCCTAAATCACTTTTTTTTTTTTTTAAACACCGTTCATCTGACCTATCCCTTTCTTGACTTCTCCCTCCATCTAATAGGGATTGGCTGTCTACAAATATTAAAGGCCACATGCTCCAACAGCTGTCAACTAGACGTCCCACCTTGGCTCCTGGAAGAATTCTGTTCTTAGTTTGTCGCCAATGTCATCTGCTTTGAACGTCATGGGGGGGGGGAAAAAGAGAAATGAAGTGTGCAAACTATTGGGATTGAAGGCCAAAAAGTCCTCAAGGCCTGATGGCTTACATCTTAGGGTCTTGAAGTATGTGGCAGGGGCAGTAGGGGATCCTTTAGTTAACAAATTGTAAATTCCCTGGATGTGGGAAAGGTTCCAGTGCATTGGAAAAATGCTCATAAGCTCTTATTCAAAAGGGAGAGAGGCACAAATTCAGAAACTACAGATTAGTTTAACAGGTCAGTGAAGTTGTTGGGATCCATTATTAAGGAAGCAATAGGACACTTAAAGTCAAAACACAATCCATCAGTCAGCATGGTTTTATGAAGGGTAAATTGTGTTTAATTTGCTACAGTTCTTCGCAGATGTAACAAGTGAAGAGAATAATGGGGATCCTGGACATGTAGTATATCTGGACTTCCAGAAGGCATTTGATAAGGTGCTGCATAACTTAAGATCAAATGTGGGTCGGGACAATTTATCCCCTTGGATAGAGGATAGGATAGATGGGACCTTTTATGGTTGGCAAGATGTAACTAGTAGGGTGCCACAAGGTTAGTTCCTTGAGGTCCCAACTGTTTACAATCTATAATCATATTATATTCATATAAGGAGAAAGAGGGTAGCTAGAGAAAGGATTGGCCCACTAAAGGACAAAGGAGGAATGTTATGCTTGGACTCAGAAAATGGGTGAGATTCTAAACGAGTACTTTGCATCGGTATTCACCGAGGAGAGGGACATGACGGATGTTGAGGTTAGGAACAGATGTTTGATTACTCTAGGTCAAGTCGGCATAAGGAGGGAGGAAGTGTTGGGTATTCTAAAGGGCATTAAGGTGGACAAGTCCCCAGGTCCGGATGGGATCTATCCCAGGTTACTGAGTGAAGCGAGAGAGGAAATAGCTGGGGCCTTAACAGATATCTTTGCAGCATCCTTAAACACGGGTGAGGTCCCGGAGGACTGGAGAATTGCTAATGTTGTCCCCTTGTTTAAGAAGGGTAGCAGGGATAATCCAGGTAATTATAGACCGGTGAGCCTGACGTCAGTGGTAGGGAAGCTGCTGGAGAAGATACTGAGGGATAGGATCTATTCCCATTTGGAAGAAAATGGGCTCATCAGTGATAGGCAACATGGTTTTGTGCAGGGAAGGTCATGTCTTACCAACTTAATAGAATTCTTTGAGGAAGTGACAAAGTTGATTGAAGGGCTGTCGATGTCATATACATGGACTTCAGTAAGGCGTTTGATAAGGTTCCCCATGGCAGGCTGATGGAGAAAGTGAAGCCGCTTGGGGTCCAAGGTGTACTAGCTAGATGGATAAAGAACTGGCTGGGCAACGGGAGACAGAGTAGCAGTAGAAGGGAGTTTCTCAAAATGGAGACGTGTGACCAGTGGTGTTCCACAGGGATCCGTGCTGGGACCACTGTTTGTGATATACATAAATGATTCGGAGGAAAGTATAGGTGGACTGATTAGCAAATTTGCAGATGACACTAAGATTGGTGGAGTAGCAGATAGTGAAGGGGACTGTCAGAGAATACAGCAGAATATAGATAGATTGGAGAGTTGGGCAGAGAAATGGCAGATGGAGTTCAATCAGGGCAAATGCGAGGTGATGCATTTTGGAAGATCCAATTCAAGAGTGAACTATACAGTAAATGGAAAAGTCGTGGGGAAAATTGATGTACAGAGATTTGGGTGTTCAGGTCCATTGTTCCCTGAAGGTGGCAACGCAGGTAAATAGAGTGGTCAAGAAGGCATACGGCATGCTTTCCTTTGTCGGACGGGGTATTGAGTACAAGGGTTGGCAGGTCACGTTACAGTTGTATAGGACTTTGGTTCGGCCACATTTGGAATACTGCGTGCAGTTCTGCTCGCCACATTATCAAAAGGATGTGGATGCTTTGGAGAGAGTGCAGAGGAGGTTTACCAGGATGTTGCCTGGTATGGAGGGCACTAGCTATGAAGAGGTTGAGTAGATTAGGATTATTTTCATTAGAAAGACAGGTTGAGGGGGGACCTGATTGAGGTGTACAAAATCATGAGAGGTATAGACAGGGTGGATAGCAAGAAGCTTTTTCCCAGTGTGGGGGATTCAATTACAAGGACACGAGTTCAAAGTGAAAGGGGAAAGGTTTAGGGGGGATATGCGTGGAAAGTTCATTACGCAGAGGGTGGTGGGTGCATGGAACACATTACCAGTGGAGGTGGTAGATGCGGGCACAATAGCATCTTTTAAGATGTATCTGTCCAGATACATGAATGGGCAGGAAGCAGAGATAGAGACCCTTAGAAAATGGGCGACAGGTTTAGATAAAGGATTTGGATCGGCATAGGCTTGGAGGGCCGAAGGGCCTGTTCCTGTGCTGTAATTTTCTTCTTTGTTAGGTGAATGTGTGCCTAAATTTTGCAGATGGATTTCGATGTGGATAAGTGAGGTTATCCATTTTTGTTGAAGGGTTAGAAAGGTAAATTAGCTACAAGAGAAAACAGAGCTTTGAGGGATTGGAGTGTGCTGATACATGAGTTGTCAAAGTAGTCTGCAGGTGCAGCAAGTAAAAAGGAAGGCCAATGAAATGTTGGCATTCATTGCTAAAGGAATAGAGTATAAAAGTAGGGAAGTGTTGCTGCAACTATACAAAGCAGTAGTGAGACTGAATCTGGAGTATTGTGTACAGTTTTGGTCCCCTGAGTTGAACAGGGAAATAGTTGGATTTGGAGGCAGTTCAGATGAGGTTCACTAGATTGGTTCCAGAGAGCAAAGAAAATTACAGCACAGGAACAGGCCCTTCAGCCCTCCAAGCCTGCGCCGATCCAGATCTTCTATCTAAACATGGTGCCCATTTTCTAAGGGTCTCTATCTCTGCTTCCTGCCCATTCATGTATCTGTCCAGATACATCTTAAAAGACTCTATCGTGCCCGCGTCTACCACCTCTGCTGGCAACGCGTTCCAGGCACCCACCACCCTCTGCGTAAAGAACTTTCCACGCATATCCCCCCTAAACTTTCCCCTCTCTTTGAACTCGTGACACCTAGTAATTGAATCCCCCACTCTGTGGGGGGGGGGGGGGGGGAAAGCTTCTTGCTATCCACCCTGTCTATACCCCTCATGATTTTGTACACCTCAATCAGGTCCCCCCCTCAACCTCCATCTTTCTAATGAAAATAATCCTAATCTACTCAACCTCTCTTCATAGCTAGCGCCCTCCATACCAGGCAACATCCTGGTGAACCTCCTCTGCACCCTCTCCAAAGTATCTACATCCTTTTGGTAATGTGGCCGAAGGGCCTGTTTCAGTGCTGTATCTCTAAACTGCACGCCGTATTCCAAATGTGGCCGAGCCAAAGTCTTATACAACTGTAACATGACCTGCCAACCCTTGTACTCAATACCCTGTCCGATGAAGGAAAGTATGCCTTCTTGACAACTCTATTGACCTGTGTTGCCACCTTCAGGGAACAATGGACCTGAACACCCAAATCTCTCTGCACATCAATTTTCCCCATGACTTTTCCATTTACTGTATAGTTCACTCTTGAATTGGATCTTCCAAAATGCATCACCTCGCAATTACCCTGATTGAACTCCATCTGCCATTTCTCTGCCCAACTCTCCAATCTATATTCTGCAGTATTCTGACAGTCCCCTTCACTATCTGCTACTCCACCAATCTTTGTGTCGTCTGCAAACTTGCTAATCAGACCACCTATACTTTCCTCCAAATCATTAATGTATATCACAAACAACAGTGGTCCCAGCACGGATCCCTGTGGAACACCACTGGTCACACGTCTCCATTTTGAGAAACTCCCTTCCACTGCTACTCTCCGTCTCCCGTTGCCCAGCCAGTTCTTTATCCATCTAGCTAGTACACCTTGGATCCCATGCGACTTCACTTTCTCCATCAGCCTACCATGGGGAACCTTATCAAACGCCTTACTGAAGTCCATGTATATGACATCTACAGCCCTTCCCTCATCAATCAACTTTGTCACTTCCTCAAAGAATTCTATTAAGTTGGTAAGACATGACCTTCCCTGCACAAAACCATGTTGCCTATCACTGGTAAGCCCATTTCCTTCCAAATGGGAAAAGATTCTATCCCTCAGTATCTTCTCCAGCAGCTTCCCTACCACTGATGTCAGGCTCACCGGTCTATAATTACCTGGATTATCCCTGCTACCCTTCTTAAACAAGGACAACATTAGCAATTCTCCAGTCCTCCGGGACCTCACCCGTGTTTAAGGATGCTGCAAAGATATCTGTTAAGGCCCCAGCTATTTCCTCTCTCTCTTCCCTCATAACCTGGGATAGATCCCATCCAGACCTGGGGACTTGTCCACCTTAATGCCTCTTAGAATACCCAACACTTCCTCCCTCCTTATGCCGACTTGACCTAGAGTAATCAAACATCTGTCCCTAACCTCAACATCCGTCATGTCCCTCTCCTTGGTGAATACCGATACAAAGTACTCGTTTAGAATCTCTCCCATTTTCACTGACTACACGCATAACTTTCCTCCTTTTTGTCCTTGAGTGGGCCAATCATTTCTCTAGTTATCCTCTTGCTCCTTTATATGTGAATAAGAGGCTTTGGGATTTTCCTTAAACAAACCCCTCATCTCTGCAGGGTTAAGAGATTGAGCAGTTTAGGCCTTGACTCCAGAGTTTAGAAGAATGAGAGGAGATCTAATTGAGGTACATAAATGATTAAGGGAATTGACAAAGTAGATGTAGAGAGGATGTTTCCTCTGGTGGGGCAAACTAGAACGAGAAGTTATAGTTTTAGGATAAGGGGTTGCAGATTTAAACCAGAGATGAGGAGAAATTACTTCTCAAAGGGTCTCTGGAATTCACTACTCCAGAGTGTGGTGGATGCCAGGGCATTGAGTAAATGTGACAGATTTTTACTAAAGGCTTGAAGGGTTATGAAGAATGGGCAGGAAAGAGTTGATGCTGAGGTGAGATCAGTCATGATGGTTTTGAATGGCAGAGCACATTCAAGGGGCTGAATTGCCTACTGCTATTAGAACATTAGAACATTGCACAGTACAGGCCCTTTGGCCCACAGTGTGCCAAACCTTTAACCTACTCTAAGATCAAACTAACTACCTACCCTTCATTCTACTATCATCCATGTACCTATCCAAGAGTTGCTTAAATGCCCCTAATGTAGCTGCTTCTACTACCACCGCTGGCAGTGCATTCCACGCACCCACCACTCTCTATGTAAAGAACCTACCTCTGACATCTCTCCAAAACCTTCCTCCAATCACCTTTCAAATTATACCCCCTGGTGATGGCCCTTTTCCACCCTGGGGAAAAAGTCTCTGGCTATCCACTCTATCAATGCCTCTCATCATCTTGTACCCCCTCCATCAAGTTGCGCCTCATCCTTTGCTCCAATGAGAAAAACCCTAGCTCCCTCAATATTCCTTTGTAAGACATGCCCTCCAGTCCAGGCAGCATCCTGGTAAATCTCTTCTGCACCCTCTCTGAAGCTTCCACATCCTTCCTATAATGAGGCGACCAGAACTGAACACAATATTCCAAGTGTGGTCAAAACAGGGCCTTATAGAGCTGCAGCATAACTTCGTGGCTTTTAAATTCAATCCCCCTGTTAATGGAAGCCAACACACCATACACCTTCTTGACAACCCTATCAACTTGGGTGGCAACTTTGAGCGATCTATGTACATGGACCCCAAGATCCCTCTGTTCCTCCACACGACCAAGAATCCTGTCTTTAAGCCTGTATTCTGCATTCAAGTTTGACCTTCCAAAATGAATCACTTCACACTTTTCCAGGTTGAACTCCATCTGCCACTTCTCAGCCCAGCTCTGCATCCTGTCAATGTCCCGTTGCAACCTACAACAGCCTTCCACACTATCCACAACTCCAGCAACCTTTGTGTCATTGGCAAACTTGCTAACCCAGCCTTCCACTTCCTCATCCAAGTCATTTATAAAAATCACAAAGAGCAGAGGTCCTAGAACAGATCCTTGTGGAACACCACTGGTCACCGAGCTCCATGCTGAATAGTTTCCATCTACTACCACCCTCTGACTTCTATGGGCCAGCCAATTCTGTATCGAGACAGCCAAATTCCCTGAATCCCATGCCTCATTTTCTGAATGAGCCTACCATGGGGAACCTTCATCAAACGCCTTGCTAAAATCCATATACTCCACATCCACTGCTCTTCCTTCATCAATGTGTTTTGTCACATCTTCAAAGAATTCAACAAGGCTTGTGAGGCATGACCTGCCCCTCTCAAAGCCATGCTGACTATCTCTAATCAAACCATGCTTTTCCAAATAATCATAAATCCTGTCTTAGAATCCTCTCCAATAATTTGCCTATTACTGACTTAAGACTGGTCTATAATTCCCAGGGTTATCCGTATTCCCTTTCTTGAACAAGGGAATAACATTTGCCACCCTCCAATCATCCGGTACTACTCCAGTGGACAATGAAGATGCAAAGATCATCGCCAAAGTCGCGGCAATCTCTTCCCTCGCTTCCCGTAATATCCTTGGGTAAATCCCGTCTGGCCGTGGGGACTTATCTGTCCTCATATCATTCAAAATTTCCGGCACATCCTCCCTCTTAACCTCAGCCTGTTCCATGCTGTCCTCACATATGACCAGGTCCCTCTCACTAATGAATACTGAAGCAAAGTATTCATTAAGGACCTCCCCTACCTCCTCCAACTCCAGGCAGAAGTTCCCTCTACTATCCCTGATTGGCCCTACCCTCACTCTGGCCACCCTCTTGTTCCTCAAGTGTAGAACGCCTTGGGATTTTCCTTAATCCTACCCGCCAAGACTTTTTCATGTCCCCTTCTAGCTCTCCTAAGTCCATTCTTCAGTTCCTTCCTGGCTACCTTGTAACCCTCTGGGGCCCTGTCTGATCCTTGCTTCCTTCCTCTTGACTAGCTGTTCCACATCTCTTGTCATCCAAGGTTCCTTCACCCTACCATCCCTTCCCTGCCTCACCTGGATAGGTTTGTTCTGCAGTCGCAGCAAGTGCTCCCTAAACAACCTCCACATTTCTGTCGTGCATTTCCCTGAACATCTGTTCTCAATTTATGCTACCCAGTTCCTGCCTAATAGCACTGTAATTCCCCCTCCCCCAATTAAATATTATCCCACCCTGTCTGCTCCTGTCCCTCTCCATGACTATAATAAAGGTCAGGGAGTTATGGTCACCATCACTGAAATGCTCTCCCACAGAGATCTGCCACCTGGCCTGATTCGTTGCCAAGCACCAAGTCCAACCTAGTCTCCCTTCTAGTCAGCCTATCTACATCGAGTCAGGAAACCTATTTAATTCCGTTATGTTCTGAGGATGATGCAACCCTGCACAACTAGGCTTATGGTACATCTCAGTCCATCCATCCTCCCTCCCTCAATAGATTCCCCTTACTCAGCACCACTGTGCTCAACAGGGTCCTTGACCAGTGTCAAGCATGTTAGTGGCACTTCTACCCTGCCCCCTTTGCCTCCTTCCTACTAACATACAAGGGTTACTTTTTGTCCTCCTTTCCACCTCAAGCCTCCATCCCAAGCATTCGGCCTTGCCATTACTGCCACATCCAGTGTGATGCCACTACCAAAAGCATATTCCCCCTCACCTGTCAGCATTCCTAAGGATCATTCCCTCTGACACCCTGGTCCACTCCTCTATTATCCCAACACTTCTTCCCATTTTGCACAGTAGCTTCTCATGCAATTGCAGAATGTGACACCTGCCTTTTTTTTTTAACTTCCCCTCTCTTCACTATCCAATGGCCCAAACACTCCTTTTCAAGTTTATCAGCAATTTAGACAGACTTGGACATGAAAAGATACAGCCCTGAAACAGGCCCAATGAGTCTGTGCTGACCAACAGCCACCTATTTATACTAACCTTACATTAATCCCACCATTCTCCTACCACCTACCTACACTAGGGGAAAATTAGAATTGACCTATCAACCTGTAAGTCTTTGGCTGTGGGAGGAAACCAGAGCACCTGGCAGAAATCCACATGGTCACCAGGAGAACTTACAAACTCCACACAGGCGCTACCCAGAACTGGACCTGGGTTGCTGGTGCTGTGAGGCGAAGGTGCTAACAACTGTGCTGGCCCAATTTACCTGCACTTTCAAAGAGTATACTGTATCGGCTGGTTGTCATGTGCTCACTGGAGACCAAGCACTGATGCGGTGACTGCTTTGAACAACATCTTGGCTTTGTGCAAAAGCCTAACAGTTTCCAGTTGCTTTCAATTGCAACAGCACCCCCCTCATAATCTCATAACCATACCTGTCCTGGACTTGCTGTAGTGTTCCAGTGAATATCAACACAAGCTTGAACAGCATCATTGATTTTAGTCATGCTACAGCCTGCCAGACTGAACATTAATTTCAATGTCGGAGCATCACTATCCCCCTTTGTTGGTTTGTTACTTGGAAAAAAATAAGGTGCCTGCTCCCTGTTAATGTTTTGTGCTTTAGGTCAGGGCTCTTCATTTGCATCAATTTATATAAAAAAAAAACTTCTGCAGTAAGGCTTTGTCTTTTCAGCACACCATTAAGATACTGTTTGGCTTTGCTGCATGACCTAGTCATGTATTCTGTGGCCCTGTATCCAATCACCTTGCCTTTATCTTTTTTTTTCTCTTTCCCCACCCCACTTGACTTGATTCACCTGTTACATTATAAACAATTGCGAGTTCAAATGAAGGGTCACTAACGTGGCGTTATTTCTGCTTCTCTCCACAGATGCTTCCGGAGTGCAGCATTTCTTTGTTTTTACTTACAGATGGAATTCTGCAGAAAAGTAGCTGTCCATAACAAATGCTTTCTTTTGAAGAATTGGATTGCTTCAAGAACAGATTGATGCATCCTCACTCTTAATTCTGGTACCTGAGATTGCATCTTTGGGCAAGTGTGACTTAAAGGATGTCCTGCACATGAGATGTGCCCAGTCTGCACTGTGCACATCAGACCACTGGCTTTGTCATTCTAAGCTGTTTGTCTTCAAGCCTAAACCCAAAAAACAGGCTTAGAGCTAGATATTAAATGATCTTCAAGCCTAAACTAGAACATCCTGACTTCATTAATTCTGTTGTAGAAGAATTCTGGGAACACAGGAAAGCTGCAGTACTAGATATATCAAACTTAAATCAGTCCCCGGTGTTTTTTATTTTTTTTTTAATTTAAAAATGACAAGGAAATTTAAGTTGTGCTAATAAAACTGTTGGCTCATGCTCATTGGGTTCACAAGCCAAGGGGCAAAAACTGTCTGTCTCAAGCCTGCAGCACCTTTTCAATCTAAGTTGAATATCTGAAAGGACTGGTGGTTTGCAGGTGGAAAAAAAACTGAAATTTACACCAAGACTGGCAACAACTTTCCCTGAAGCACTAAAATCTGGTGTTTGACCAGCACACCAAAGGCAAAAGATCTGCACACTGACAAGGAATCAGCAGTGGAAAGTTTGTCTGAGTAGTTTGAAATTCTTTGTGGTCCTAAGTGCACAGTGCATGATACTGCCATCAATCACAAAACAGCCTTTCAAATAAGTGGATGAGAACCCAACTCTACAGTAAACTGCCATCAAGCAGATTGAAAAAGAACAAAGCCCCTGGAGCCAAAATAAAAAAAAAAAAATCCAGACCGTTCCATCAACAATGGGTTCACTCTTGTGTTTTTATTGCTGGGAAGATTGTGGTGAGAGAAATTCTGAATGAATGGCTTCTGCCTACCATTTTGTCTAAGATCATTTTAGAGGCAGTATAGCTTCAGAGCAAACGGGCATCAAAAACATTCAATTGGCACTAGTAATTGGAGAGCAAAACAAAGACCTCTACGTTTTTAATTTGCTGTGCCTGAGTAAGGCATTTGACAGTCATCAGATGGACTTCAAATATTTCATATACTTTAGCCCACCCAGATTCCTAGCTTCTGTGAAGCAGTTGCATGAAAGTAAACTTCAAGTCCAGCAAAAGTGACCTTCCATCCCCTTGTGTATCTGTAATGGTATAGGCTGGCTCCAACCATGTTGACCATCTTTTTGAGCATAATTCTGCAGCAGGCAATGCCAGAGTTTACGGAGGGTGTTTATGTAAGCAGCTGGACTGAAACCCTTTTCAAACTTGTCTTCAGGCTCCAATACAAAGACTGTTCTGTGCAATTTTCAGTCATTTCACAGCACTTTGCCCACAGTCAAATACAACACTTTTTTTTTGGAGCCAGCACAACTGTCGGGGTGAAGGAGCAATCTAAGCAGAATACAGATAACTTTGACAATGTTTGGCTAACAAAGCTGAAGGCTTTAAAAGAATTTACTGATTTTGGGGAGCACCCTCTAGTTTGATGCCAGCATTGTCTATTTCCTAGTCTAGCATATTTAATCATAAAGAAAAAAAATTTGGCAGGCTTAACCTGTGGACAGAAGGGGACAAATCCATTGTCCTTGCTGCTCACGTGGCTGGTAGTAATGTGTCCTGTAATGCTGTCTGTGTACACCTTGAAGAGCACTCCCATCACTGCCTTGGCAGTTTCAAGATCTGCTGGCAGGACTGCATCACAAAATTTTCATGGAAACAACCAACAGGAGCATCAAGCCCATCCTCCTTCTAAGCTTAGTGTTGGACATGTAATGTTGCCCACATAGGCTCTAGTCATCTGCCCAAGCTGCTCTTGTATGGAGATGACCAGAAGTAAAGAGGGGCCTCATGCAAATGTTGCAGGGACTCCTTGGAAGTTCCTCAACCATCGCCAGTGGAAAATGCAGGCCATAAATTGTGTTGCCAGGAGATAATACAGTTTGAGCAGTACTGGCAACTTGGAGTGGAAAACAAGGATGAATTGATATATCCAATTGCCCCCAGCAGCAACACTAATTAGTATGTTCTGTGGGAGAATTGGCTGGTGACTGGCCTGACTAGCCAGCAGGAGGTCTGGAACTAATAACTTCAAAGTTCCCAAAATAGTTCTCTGCCAAGAGTAGTAATTGCATTGGAGTTGTACAGTACATTGTAGCTCCTGGAACTTTTGTCCTTTTTAGTGTATTGAAGTTTGACGCATGCCAGGAATACCATCATGCCCATAATGAGTTGTCAACCTACTGAAGCAACAACTCAAGACTATTTGTATACCATGGAGCAGAAGCAGCATCTGATGGAGCGAAGCATCCTGCAAGGAAGAAATCAGATCTAAGCTTTGCAATTGTGCCACATTAGGGGTTAATAGCAGTGGACAATTCAAATAAAGAGCTGGCTTTACAAATATTCCCACCGAGTGGTGGGGGATCCTCTACCAGAAATATGAAGCATTGCATGTGGCAGTTTTAAAGCAACTGAATTGACTACATGATATCAAATAGTGCAAAGGTTGCAGATCCGACCAACACTCTGGCAGTTAAGACGTCAGCCAGGCATATGTAACTGTCATAATTAAAGTGCAACAACTAACTAGGAATGTGTGGCGAGGGTTCTGAGTGTGGCGAGGGTTCTGAGTGTGGCGAGGGTTCTGAGTGTGGCGAGGGTTCTGAGTGTGGCGAGGGTTCTGAGTGTGGCGAGGGTTCTGAGTGTGGCGAGGGTTCTGAGTGTGGCGAGGGTTCTGAGTGTGGCGAGGGTTCTGAGTGTGGCGAGGGTTCTGAGTGTGGCGAGGGTTCTGAGTGTGGCGAGGGTTCTGAGTGTGGCGAGGGTTCTGAGTGTGGCGAGGGTTCTGAGTGTGGCGAGGGTTCTGAGTGTGGCGAGGGTTCTGAGTGTGGCGAGGGTTCTGAGTGTGGCGAGGGTTCTGAGTGTGGCGAGGGTTCTGAGTGTGGCGAGGGTTCTGAGTGTGGCGAGGGTTCTGAGTGTGGCGAGGGTTCTGAGTGTGGCGAGGGTTCTGAGTGTGGCGAGGGTTCTGAGTGTGGCGAGGGTTCTGAGTGTGGCGAGGGTTCTGAGTGTGGCGAGGGTTCTGAGTGTGGCGAGGGTTCTGAGTGTGGCGAGGGTTCTGAGTGTGGCGAGGGTTCTGAGTGTGGCGAGGGTTCTGAGTGTGGCGAGGGTTCTGAGTGTGGCGAGGGTTCTGAGTGTGGCGAGGGTTCTGAGTGTGGCGAGGGTTCTGAGTGTGGCGAGGGTTCTGAGTGTGGCGAGGGTTCTGAGTGTGGCGAGGGTTCTGAGTGTGGCGAGGGTTCTGAGTGTGGCGAGGGTTCTGAGTGTGGCGAGGGTTCTGAGTGTGGCGAGGGTTCTGAGTGTGGCGAGGGTTCTGAGTGTGGCGAGGGTTCTGAGTGTGGCGAGGGTTCTGAGTGTGGCGAGGGTTCTGAGTGTGGCGAGGGTTCTGAGTGTGGCGAGGGTTCTGAGTGTGGCGAGGGTTCTGAGTGTGGCGAGGGTTCTGAGTGTGGCGAGGGTTCTGAGTGTGGCGAGGGTTCTGAGTGTGGCGAGGGTTCTGAGTGTGGCGAGGGTTCTGAGTGTGGCGAGGGTTCTGAGTGTGGCGAGGGTTCTGAGTGTGGCGAGGGTTCTGAGTGTGGCGAGGGTTCTGAGTGTGGCGAGGGTTCTGAGTGTGGCGAGGGTTCTGAGTGTGGCGAGGGTTCTGAGTGTGGCGAGGGTTCTGAGTGTGGCGAGGGTTCTGAGTGTGGCGAGGGTTCTGAGTGTGGCGAGGGTTCTGAGTGTGGCGAGGGTTCTGAGTGTGGCGAGGGTTCTGAGTGTGGCGAGGGTTCTGAGTGTGGCGAGGGTTCTGAGTGTGGCGAGGGTTCTGAGTGTGGCGAGGGTTCTGAGTGTGGCGAGGGTTCTGAGTGTGGCGAGGGTTCTGAGTGTGGCGAGGGTTCTGAGTGTGGCGAGGGTTCTGAGTGTGGCGAGGGTTCTGAGTGTGGCGAGGGTTCTGAGTGTGGCGAGGGTTCTGAGTGTGGCGAGGGTTCTGAGTGTGGCGAGGGTTCTGAGTGTGGCGAGGGTTCTGAGTGTGGCGAGGGTTCTGAGTGTGGCGAGGGTTCTGAGTGTGGCGAGGGTTCTGAGTGTGGCGAGGGTTCTGAGTGTGGCGAGGGTTCTGAGTGTGGCGAGGGTTCTGAGTGTGGCGAGGGTTCTGAGTGTGGCGAGGGTTCTGAGTGTGGCGAGGGTTCTGAGTGTGGCGAGGGTTCTGAGTGTGGCGAGGGTTCTGAGTGTGGCGAGGGTTCTGAGTGTGGCGAGGGTTCTGAGTGTGGCGAGGGTTCTGAGTGTGGCGAGGGTTCTGAGTGTGGCGAGGGTTCTGAGTGTGGCGAGGGTTCTGAGTGTGGCGAGGGTTCTGAGTGTGGCGAGGGTTCTGAGTGTGGCGAGGGTTCTGAGTGTGGCGAGGGTTCTGAGTGTGGCGAGGGTTCTGAGTGTGGCGAGGGTTCTGAGTGTGGCGAGGGTTCTGAGTGTGGCGAGGGTTCTGAGTGTGGCGAGGGTTCTGAGTGTGGCGAGGGTTCTGAGTGTGGCGAGGGTTCTGAGTGTGGCGAGGGTTCTGAGTGTGGCGAGGGTTCTGAGTGTGGCGAGGGTTCTGAGTGTGGCGAGGGTTCTGAGTGTGGCGAGGGTTCTGAGTGTGGCGAGGGTTCTGAGTGTGGCGAGGGTTCTGAGTGTGGCGAGGGTTCTGAGTGTGGCGAGGGTTCTGAGTGTGGCGAGGGTTCTGAGTGTGGCGAGGGTTCTGAGTGTGGCGAGGGTTCTGAGTGTGGCGAGGGTTCTGAGTGTGGCGAGGGTTCTGAGTGTGGCGAGGGTTCTGAGTGTGGCGAGGGTTCTGAGTGTGGCGAGGGTTCTGAGTGTGGCGAGGGTTCTGAGTGTGGCGAGGGTTCTGAGTGTGGCGAGGGTTCTGAGTGTGGCGAGGGTTCTGAGTGTGGCGAGGGTTCTGAGTGTGGCGAGGGTTCTGAGTGTGGCGAGGGTTCTGAGTGTGGCGAGGGTTCTGAGTGTGGCGAGGGTTCTGAGTGTGGCGAGGGTTCTGAGTGTGGCGAGGGTTCTGAGTGTGGCGAGGGTTCTGAGTGTGGCGAGGGTTCTGAGTGTGGCGAGGGTTCTGAGTGTGGCGAGGGTTCTGAGTGTGGCGAGGGTTCTGAGTGTGGCGAGGGTTCTGAGTGTGGCGAGGGTTCTGAGTGTGGCGAGGGTTCTGAGTGTGGCGAGGGTTCTGAGTGTGGCGAGGGTTCTGAGTGTGGCGAGGGTTCTGAGTGTGGCGAGGGTTCTGAGTGTGGCGAGGGTTCTGAGTGTGGCGAGGGTTCTGAGTGTGGCGAGGGTTCTGAGTGTGGCGAGGGTTCTGAGTGTGGCGAGGGTTCTGAGTGTGGCGAGGGTTCTGAGTGTGGCGAGGGTTCTGAGTGTGGCGAGGGTTCTGAGTGTGGCGAGGGTTCTGAGTGTGGCGAGGGTTCTGAGTGTGGCGAGGGTTCTGAGTGTGGCGAGGGTTCTGAGTGTGGCGAGGGTTCTGAGTGTGGCGAGGGTTCTGAGTGTGGCGAGGGTTCTGAGTGTGGCGAGGGTTCTGAGTGTGGCGAGGGTTCTGAGTGTGGCGAGGGTTCTGAGTGTGGCGAGGGTTCTGAGTGTGGCGAGGGTTCTGAGTGTGGCGAGGGTTCTGAGTGTGGCGAGGGTTCTGAGTGTGGCGAGGGTTCTGAGTGTGGCGAGGGTTCTGAGTGTGGCGAGGGTTCTGAGTGTGGCGAGGGTTCTGAGTGTGGCGAGGGTTCTGAGTGTGGCGAGGGTTCTGAGTGTGGCGAGGGTTCTGAGTGTGGCGAGGGTTCTGAGTGTGGCGAGGGTTCTGAGTGTGGCGAGGGTTCTGAGTGTGGCGAGGGTTCTGAGTGTGGCGAGGGTTCTGAGTGTGGCGAGGGTTCTGAGTGTGGCGAGGGTTCTGAGTGTGGCGAGGGTTCTGAGTGTGGCGAGGGTTCTGAGTGTGGCGAGGGTTCTGAGTGTGGCGAGGGTTCTGAGTGTGGCGAGGGTTCTGAGTGTGGCGAGGGTTCTGAGTGTGGCGAGGGTTCTGAGTGTGGCGAGGGTTCTGAGTGTGGCGAGGGTTCTGAGTGTGGCGAGGGTTCTGAGTGTGGCGAGGGTTCTGAGTGTGGCGAGGGTTCTGAGTGTGGCGAGGGTTCTGAGTGTGGCGAGGGTTCTGAGTGTGGCGAGGGTTCTGAGTGTGGCGAGGGTTCTGAGTGTGGCGAGGGTTCTGAGTGTGGCGAGGGTTCTGAGTGTGGCGAGGGTTCTGAGTGTGGCGAGGGTTCTGAGTGTGGCGAGGGTTCTGAGTGTGGCGAGGGTTCTGAGTGTGGCGAGGGTTCTGAGTGTGGCGAGGGTTCTGAGTGTGGCGAGGGTTCTGAGTGTGGCGAGGGTTCTGAGTGTGGCGAGGGTTCTGAGTGTGGCGAGGGTTCTGAGTGTGGCGAGGGTTCTGAGTGTGGCGAGGGTTCTGAGTGTGGCGAGGGTTCTGAGTGTGGCGAGGGTTCTGAGTGTGGCGAGGGTTCTGAGTGTGGCGAGGGTTCTGAGTGTGGCGAGGGTTCTGAGTGTGGCGAGGGTTCTGAGTGTGGCGAGGGTTCTGAGTGTGGCGAGGGTTCTGAGTGTGGCGAGGGTTCTGAGTGTGGCGAGGGTTCTGAGTGTGGCGAGGGTTCTGAGTGTGGCGAGGGTTCTGAGTGTGGCGAGGGTTCTGAGTGTGGCGAGGGTTCTGAGTGTGGCGAGGCGTTCTGAGTGTGGCGAGGGTTCTGAGTGTGGCGAGGGTTCTGAGTGTGGCGAGGGTTCTGAGTGTGGCGAGGGTTCTGAGTGTGGCGAGGGTTCTGAGTGTGGCGAGGGTTCTGAGTGTGGCGAGGGTTCTGAGTGTGGCGAGGGTTCTGAGTGTGGCGAGGGTTCTGAGTGTGGCGAGGGTTCTGAGTGTGGCGAGGGTTCTGAGTGTGGCGAGGGTTCTGAGTGTGGCGAGGGTTCTGAGTGTGGCGAGGGTCTGAGTGTGGCGAGGGTTCTGAGTGTGGCGAGGGTTCTGAGTGTGGCGAGGGTTCTGAGTGTGGCGAGGGTTCTGAGTGTGGCGAGGGTTCTGAGTGTGGCGAGGGTTCTGAGTGTGGCGAGGGTTCTGAGTGTGGCGAGGGTTCTGAGTGTGGCGAGGGTTCTGAGTGTGGCGAGGGTTCTGAGTGTGGCGAGGGTTCTGAGTGTGGCGAGGGTTCTGAGTGTGGCGAGGGTTCTGAGTGTGGCGAGGGTTCTGAGTGTGGCGAGGGTTCTGAGTGTGGCGAGGGTTCTGAGTGTGGCGAGGGTTCTGAGTGTGGCGAGGGTTCTGAGTGTGGCGAGGGTTCTGAGTGTGGCGAGGGTTCTGAGTGTGGCGAGGGTTCTGAGTGTGGCGAGGGTTCTGAGTGTGGCGAGGGTTCTGAGTGTGGCGAGGGTTCTGAGTGTGGCGAGGGTTCTGAGTGTGGCGAGGGTTCTGAGTGTGGCGAGGGTTCTGAGTGTGGCGAGGGTTCTGAGTGTGGCGAGGGTTCTGAGTGTGGCGAGGGTTCTGAGTGTGGCGAGGGTTCTGAGTGTGGCGAGGGTTCTGAGTGTGGCGAGGGTTCTGAGTGTGGCGAGGGTTCTGAGTGTGGCGAGGGTTCTGAGTGTGGCGAGGGTTCTGAGTGTGGCGAGGGTTCTGAGTGTGGCGAGGGTTCTGAGTGTGGCGAGGGTTCTGAGTGTGGCGAGGGTTCTGAGTGTGGCGAGGGTTCTGAGTGTGGCGAGGGTTCTGAGTGTGGCGAGGGTTCTGAGTGTGGCGAGGGTTCTGAGTGTGGCGAGGGTTCTGAGTGTGGCGAGGGTTCTGAGTGTGGCGAGGGTTCTGAGTGTGGCGAGGGTTCTGAGTGTGGCGAGGGTTCTGAGTGTGGCGAGGGTTCTGAGTGTGGCGAGGGTTCTGAGTGTGGCGAGGGTTCTGAGTGTGGCGAGGGTTCTGAGTGTGGCGAGGGTTCTGAGTGTGGCGAGGGTTCTGAGTGTGGCGAGGGTTCTGAGTGTGGCGAGGGTTCTGAGTGTGGCGAGGGTTCTGAGTGTGGCGAGGGTTCTGAGTGTGGCGAGGGTTCTGAGTGTGGCGAGGGTTCTGAGTGTGGCGAGGGTTCTGAGTGTGGCGAGGGTTCTGAGTGTGGCGAGGGTTCTGAGTGTGGCGAGGGTTCTGAGTGTGGCGAGGGTTCTGAGTGTGGCGAGGGTTCTGAGTGTGGCGAGGGTTCTGAGTGTGGCGAGGGTTCTGAGTGTGGCGAGGGTTCTGAGTGTGGCGAGGGTTCTGAGTGTGGCGAGGGTTCTGAGTGTGGCGAGGGTTCTGAGTGTGGCGAGGGTTCTGAGTGTGGCGAGGGTTCTGAGTGTGGCGAGGGTTCTGAGTGTGGCGAGGGTTCTGAGTGTGGCGAGGGTTCTGAGTGTGGCGAGGGTTCTGAGTGTGGCGAGGGTTCTGAGTGTGGCGAGGGTTCTGAGTGTGGCGAGGGTTCTGAGTGTGGCGAGGGTTCTGAGTGTGGCGAGGGTTCTGAGTGTGGCGAGGGTTCTGAGTGTGGCGAGGGTTCTGAGTGTGGCGAGGGTTCTGAGTGTGGCGAGGGTTCTGAGTGTGGCGAGGGTTCTGAGTGTGGCGAGGGTTCTGAGTGTGGCGAGGGTTCTGAGTGTGGCGAGGGTTCTGAGTGTGGCGAGGGTTCTGAGTGTGGCGAGGGTTCTGAGTGTGGCGAGGGTTCTGAGTGTGGCGAGGGTTCTGAGTGTGGCGAGGGTTCTGAGTGTGGCGAGGGTTCTGAGTGTGGCGAGGGTTCTGAGTGTGGCGAGGGTTCTGAGTGTGGCGAGGGTTCTGAGTGTGGCGAGGGTTCTGAGTGTGGCGAGGGTTCTGAGTGTGGCGAGGGTTCTGAGTGTGGCGAGGGTTCTGAGTGTGGCGAGGGTTCTGAGTGTGGCGAGGGTTCTGAGTGTGGCGAGGGTTCTGAGTGTGGCGAGGGTTCTGAGTGTGGCGAGGGTTCTGAGTGTGGCGAGGGTTCTGAGTGTGGCGAGGGTTCTGAGTGTGGCGAGGGTTCTGAGTGTGGCGAGGGTTCTGAGTGTGGCGAGGGTTCTGAGTGTGGCGAGGGTTCTGAGTGTGGCGAGGGTTCTGAGTGTGGCGAGGGTTCTGAGTGTGGCGAGGGTTCTGAGTGTGGCGAGGGTTCTGAGTGTGGCGAGGGTTCTGAGTGTGGCGAGGGTTCTGAGTGTGGCGAGGGTTCTGAGTGTGGCGAGGGTTCTGAGTGTGGCGAGGGTTCTGAGTGTGGCGAGGGTTCTGAGTGTGGCGAGGGTTCTGAGTGTGGCGAGGGTTCTGAGTGTGGCGAGGGTTCTGAGTGTGGCGAGGGTTCTGAGTGTGGCGAGGGTTCTGAGTGTGGCGAGGGTTCTGAGTGTGGCGAGGGTTCTGAGTGTGGCGAGGGTTCTGAGTGTGGCGAGGGTTCTGAGTGTGGCGAGGGTTCTGAGTGTGGCGAGGGTTCTGAGTGTGGCGAGGGTTCTGAGTGTGGCGAGGGTTCTGAGTGTGGCGAGGGTTCTGAGTGTGGCGAGGGTTCTGAGTGTGGCGAGGGTTCTGAGTGTGGCGAGGGTTCTGAGTGTGGCGAGGGTTCTGAGTGTGGCGAGGGTTCTGAGTGTGGCGAGGGTTCTGAGTGTGGCGAGGGTTCTGAGTGTGGCGAGGGTTCTGAGTGTGGCGAGGGTTCTGAGTGTGGCGAGGGTTCTGAGTGTGGCGAGGGTTCTGAGTGTGGCGAGGGTTCTGAGTGTGGCGAGGGTTCTGAGTGTGGCGAGGGTTCTGAGTGTGGCGAGGGTTCTGAGTGTGGCGAGGGTTCTGAGTGTGGCGAGGGTTCTGAGTGTGGCGAGGGTTCTGAGTGTGGCGAGGGTTCTGAGTGTGGCGAGGGTTCTGAGTGTGGCGAGGGTTCTGAGTGTGGCGAGGGTTCTGAGTGTGGCGAGGGTTCTGAGTGTGGCGAGGGTTCTGAGTGTGGCGAGGGTTCTGAGTGTGGCGAGGGTTCTGAGTGTGGCGAGGGTTCTGAGTGTGGCGAGGGTTCTGAGTGTGGCGAGGGTTCTGAGTGTGGCGAGGGTTCTGAGTGTGGCGAGGGTTCTGAGTGTGGCGAGGGTTCTGAGTGTGGCGAGGGTTCTGAGTGTGGCGAGGGTTCTGAGTGTGGCGAGGGTTCTGAGTGTGGCGAGGGTTCTGAGTGTGGCGAGGGTTCTGAGTGTGGCGAGGGTTCTGAGTGTGGCGAGGGTTCTGAGTGTGGCGAGGGTTCTGAGTGTGGCGAGGGTTCTGAGTGTGGCGAGGGTTCTGAGTGTGGCGAGGGTTCTGAGTGTGGCGAGGGTTCTGAGTGTGGCGAGGGTTCTGAGTGTGGCGAGGGTTCTGAGTGTGGCGAGGGTTCTGAGTGTGGCGAGGGTTCTGAGTGTGGCGAGGGTTCTGAGTGTGGCGAGGGTTCTGAGTGTGGCGAGGGTTCTGAGTGTGGCGAGGGTTCTGAGTGTGGCGAGGGTTCTGAGTGTGGCGAGGGTTCTGAGTGTGGCGAGGGTTCTGAGTGTGGCGAGGGTTCTGAGTGTGGCGAGGGTTCTGAGTGTGGCGAGGGTTCTGAGTGTGGCGAGGGTTCTGAGTGTGGCGAGGGTTCTGAGTGTGGCGAGGGTTCTGAGTGTGGCGAGGGTTCTGAGTGTGGCGAGGGTTCTGAGTGTGGCGAGGGTTCTGAGTGTGGCGAGGGTTCTGAGTGTGGCGAGGGTTCTGAGTGTGGCGAGGGTTCTGAGTGTGGCGAGGGTTCTGAGTGTGGCGAGGGTTCTGAGTGTGGCGAGGGTTCTGAGTGTGGCGAGGGTTCTGAGTGTGGCGAGGGTTCTGAGTGTGGCGAGGGTTCTGAGTGTGGCGAGGGTTCTGAGTGTGGCGAGGGTTCTGAGTGTGGCGAGGGTTCTGAGTGTGGCGAGGGTTCTGAGTGTGGCGAGGGTTCTGAGTGTGGCGAGGGTTCTGAGTGTGGCGAGGGTTCTGAGTGTGGCGAGGGTTCTGAGTGTGGCGAGGGTTCTGAGTGTGGCGAGGGTTCTGAGTGTGGCGAGGGTTCTGAGTGTGGCGAGGGTTCTGAGTGTGGCGAGGGTTCTGAGTGTGGCGAGGGTTCTGAGTGTGGCGAGGGTTCTGAGTGTGGCGAGGGTTCTGAGTGTGGCGAGGGTTCTGAGTGTGGCGAGGGTTCTGAGTGTGGCGAGGGTTCTGAGTGTGGCGAGGGTTCTGAGTGTGGCGAGGGTTCTGAGTGTGGCGAGGGTTCTGAGTGTGGCGAGGGTTCTGAGTGTGGCGAGGGTTCTGAGTGTGGCGAGGGTTCTGAGTGTGGCGAGGGTTCTGAGTGTGGCGAGGGTTCTGAGTGTGGCGAGGGTTCTGAGTGTGGCGAGGGTTCTGAGTGTGGCGAGGGTTCTGAGTGTGGCGAGGGTTCTGAGTGTGGCGAGGGTTCTGAGTGTGGCGAGGGTTCTGAGTGTGGCGAGGGTTCTGAGTGTGGCGAGGGTTCTGAGTGTGGCGAGGGTTCTGAGTGTGGCGAGGGTTCTGAGTGTGGCGAGGGTTCTGAGTGTGGCGAGGGTTCTGAGTGTGGCGAGGGTTCTGAGTGTGGCGAGGGTTCTGAGTGTGGCGAGGGTTCTGAGTGTGGCGAGGGTTCTGAGTGTGGCGAGGGTTCTGAGTGTGGCGAGGGTTCTGAGTGTGGCGAGGGTTCTGAGTGTGGCGAGGGTTCTGAGTGTGGCGAGGGTTCTGAGTGTGGCGAGGGTTCTGAGTGTGGCGAGGGTTCTGAGTGTGGCGAGGGTTCTGAGTGTGGCGAGGGTTCTGAGTGTGGCGAGGGTTCTGAGTGTGGCGAGGGTTCTGAGTGTGGCGAGGGTTCTGAGTGTGGCGAGGGTTCTGAGTGTGGCGAGGGTTCTGAGTGTGGCGAGGGTTCTGAGTGTGGCGAGGGTTCTGAGTGTGGCGAGGGTTCTGAGTGTGGCGAGGGTTCTGAGTGTGGCGAGGGTTCTGAGTGTGGCGAGGGTTCTGAGTGTGGCGAGGGTTCTGAGTGTGGCGAGGGTTCTGAGTGTGGCGAGGGTTCTGAGTGTGGCGAGGGTTCTGAGTGTGGCGAGGGTTCTGAGTGTGGCGAGGGTTCTGAGTGTGGCGAGGGTTCTGAGTGTGGCGAGGGTTCTGAGTGTGGCGAGGGTTCTGAGTGTGGCGAGGGTTCTGAGTGTGGCGAGGGTTCTGAGTGTGGCGAGGGTTCTGAGTGTGGCGAGGGTTCTGAGTGTGGCGAGGGTTCTGAGTGTGGCGAGGGTTCTGAGTGTGGCGAGGGTTCTGAGTGTGGCGAGGGTTCTGAGTGTGGCGAGGGTTCTGAGTGTGGCGAGGGTTCTGAGTGTGGCGAGGGTTCTGAGTGTGGCGAGGGTTCTGAGTGTGGCGAGGGTTCTGAGTGTGGCGAGGGTTCTGAGTGTGGCGAGGGTTCTGAGTGTGGCGAGGGTTCTGAGTGTGGCGAGGGTTCTGAGTGTGGCGAGGGTTCTGAGTGTGGCGAGGGTTCCTGAGTGTGGCGAGGGTTCTGAGTGTGGCGAGGGTTCTGAGTGTGGCGAGGGTTCTGAGTGTGGCGAGGGTTCTGAGTGTGGCGAGGGTTCTGAGTGTGGCGAGGGTTCTGAGTGTGGCGAGGGTTCTGAGTGTGGCGAGGGTTCTGAGTGTGGCGAGGGTTCTGAGTGTGGCGAGGGTTCTGAGTGTGGCGAGGGTTCTGAGTGTGGCGAGGGTTCTGAGTGTGGCGAGGGTTCTGAGTGTGGCGAGGGTTCTGAGTGTGGCGAGGGTTCTGAGTGTGGCGAGGGTTCTGAGTGTGGCGAGGGTTCTGAGTGTGGCGAGGGTTCTGAGTGTGGCGAGGGTTCTGAGTGTGGCGAGGGTTCTGAGTGTGGCGAGGGTTCTGAGTGTGGCGAGGGTTCTGAGTGTGGCGAGGGTTCTGAGTGTGGCGAGGGTTCTGAGTGTGGCGAGGGTTCTGAGTGTGGCGAGGGTTCTGAGTGTGGCGAGGGTTCTGAGTGTGGCGAGGGTTCTGAGTGTGGCGAGGGTTCTGAGTGTGGCGAGGGTTCTGAGTGTGGCGAGGGTTCTGAGTGTGGCGAGGGTTCTGAGTGTGGCGAGGGTTCTGAGTGTGGCGAGGGTTCTGAGTGTGGCGAGGGTTCTGAGTGTGGCGAGGGTTCTGAGTGTGGCGAGGGTTCTGAGTGTGGCGAGGGTTCTGAGTGTGGCGAGGGTTCTGAGTGTGGCGAGGGTTCTGAGTGTGGCGAGGGTTCTGAGTGTGGCGAGGGTTCTGAGTGTGGCGAGGGTTCTGAGTGTGGCGAGGGTTCTGAGTGTGGCGAGGGTTCTGAGTGTGGCGAGGGTTCTGAGTGTGGCGAGGGTTCTGAGTGTGGCGAGGGTTCTGAGTGTGGCGAGGGTTCTGAGTGTGGCGAGGGTTCTGAGTGTGGCGAGGGTTCTGAGTGTGGCGAGGGTTCTGAGTGTGGCGAGGGTTCTGAGTGTGGCGAGGGTTCTGAGTGTGGCGAGGGTTCTGAGTGTGGCGAGGGTTCTGAGTGTGGCGAGGGTTCTGAGTGTGGCGAGGGTTCTGAGTGTGGCGAGGGTTCTGAGTGTGGCGAGGGTTCTGAGTGTGGCGAGGGTTCTGAGTGTGGCGAGGGTTCTGAGTGTGGCGAGGGTTCTGAGTGTGGCGAGGGTTCTGAGTGTGGCGAGGGTTCTGAGTGTGGCGAGGGTTCTGAGTGTGGCGAGGGTTCTGAGTGTGGCGAGGGTTCTGAGTGTGGCGAGGGTTCTGAGTGTGGCGAGGGTTCTGAGTGTGGCGAGGGTTCTGAGTGTGGCGAGGGTTCTGAGTGTGGCGAGGGTTCTGAGTGTGGCGAGGGTTCTGAGTGTGGCGAGGGTTCTGAGTGTGGCGAGGGTTCTGAGTGTGGCGAGGGTTCTGAGTGTGGCGAGGGTTCTGAGTGTGGCGAGGGTTCTGAGTGTGGCGAGGGTTCTGAGTGTGGCGAGGGTTCTGAGTGTGGCGAGGGTTCTGAGTGTGGCGAGGGTTCTGAGTGTGGCGAGGGTTCTGAGTGTGGCGAGGGTTCTGAGTGTGGCGAGGGTTCTGAGTGTGGCGAGGGTTCTGAGTGTGGCGAGGGTTCTGAGTGTGGCGAGGGTTCTGAGTGTGGCGAGGGTTCTGAGTGTGGCGAGGGTTCTGAGTGTGGCGAGGGTTCTGAGTGTGGCGAGGGTTCTGAGTGTGGCGAGGGTTCTGAGTGTGGCGAGGGTTCTGAGTGTGGCGAGGGTTCTGAGTGTGGCGAGGGTTCTGAGTGTGGCGAGGGTTCTGAGTGTGGCGAGGGTTCTGAGTGTGGCGAGGGTTCTGAGTGTGGCGAGGGTTCTGAGTGTGGCGAGGGTTCTGAGTGTGGCGAGGGTTCTGAGTGTGGCGAGGGTTCTGAGTGTGGCGAGGGTTCTGAGTGTGGCGAGGGTTCTGAGTGTGGCGAGGGTTCTGAGTGTGGCGAGGGTTCTGAGTGTGGCGAGGGTTCTGAGTGTGGCGAGGGTTCTGAGTGTGGCGAGGGTTCTGAGTGTGGCGAGGGTTCTGAGTGTGGCGAGGGTTCTGAGTGTGGCGAGGGTTCTGAGTGTGGCGAGGGTTCTGAGTGTGGCGAGGGTTCTGAGTGTGGCGAGGGTTCTGAGTGTGGCGAGGGTTCTGAGTGTGGCGAGGGTTCTGAGTGTGGCGAGGGTTCTGAGTGTGGCGAGGGTTCTGAGTGTGGCGAGGGTTCTGAGTGTGGCGAGGGTTCTGAGTGTGGCGAGGGTTCTGAGTGTGGCGAGGGTTCTGAGTGTGGCGAGGGTTCTGAGTGTGGCGAGGGTTCTGAGTGTGGCGAGGGTTCTGAGTGTGGCGAGGGTTCTGAGTGTGGCGAGGGTTCTGAGTGTGGCGAGGGTTCTGAGTGTGGCGAGGGTTCTGAGTGTGGCGAGG
>NW_027142328.1:0-52759 GCF_036365525.1 Heterodontus francisci
TGGTGTGGATGGTACCGAGTGTCGATCCTGGTGTGGATGGTACCGAGCGTCGATCCTGGTGTGGATGGTACCGAGCGTCCATCCTGGTGTGGATGTACCGAGCGTCCATCCTGGTGTGGATGGTACCGAGCGTCCATCCTGTGTGGATGGTACCGAGAGTCGATCCTGGTGTGGATGGTACCGAGCGTCGATCTGGTGTGGATGGTACCGAGCGTCCATCCTGGTGTGGATGGTACCGAGCGTCCATCCTGGTGTGGATGGTACCGAGCGTCCATCCTGGTGTGGATGGTACCGAGCGTCGATCCTGGTGTGGATGGTACCGAGCGTCGATCCTGGTGTGGATGGTACCGAGCGTCCATCCTGGTGTGGATGGTACCGAGCGTCGATCCTGGTGTGGATGGTACCGAGTGTCGATCCTGGTGTGGATGGTACCGAGTGTCGATCCTGGTGTGGATGGTACCGAGCGTCGATCCTGGTGTGGATGGTACCGAGCGTCGATCCAGGCGTGGATGGTACCGAGTGTCGATCCAGGCGTGGATGGTACCGAGTGTCGATCCAGGCGTGGATGGTACCGAGTGTCGATCCTGGTGTGGATGGTACCGAGTGTCGATCCTGGTGTGGATGGTACCGAGTGTCGATCCTGGTGTGGATGGTACCGAGTGTCGATCCTGGTGTGGATGGTACCGAGTGTCGATCCTGGTGTGGATGGTACCGAGCGTCGATCCTGGTGTGGATGGTACCGAGCGTCGATCCAGGCGTGGATGGTACCGAGTGTCGATCCAGGCGTGGATGGTACCGAGCGCCCATCCTGGTGTGGATGGTACCGAGTGTCGATCCAGGCGTGGATGGTACCGAGCGTCGATCCTGGTGTGGATGGTACCGAGCATCGATCCTGGTGTGGATGGTACCGAGCGTCGATCCTGGTGTACTCTTGGTGTGGATGGTACCGAGTGTCGATCCTGGTGTGGATGGTACCGAGCGTCGATCCTGGTGTGGATGGTACCGAGCGTCGATCCTGGTGTGGATGGTACCGAGCGTCGATCCTGGTGTGGATGGTACCGAGCGTCGATCCTGGTGTGGATGGTACCGAGCGTCGATCCTGGTGTGGATGGTACCGAGCGCCCATCCTGGTTTGGATGGTACCGAGCGCCCATCCTGGTGTGGATGGTACCGAGCGCCCATCCTGGTGTGGATGGTACCGAGCGCCATCCTGGTGTGGATGGTAACCGAGCGCCCATCCTGGTGTGGATGGTACCGAGCGTCGATCCTGTGTGGATGGTACCGAGCGTCGATCCTGGTGTGGATGGTACCGAGCGTCGATCCTGGTGTGGATGGTACCGAGCGCCCATCCTGGTGTGGATGGTACCGAGCGTCGATCCTGGTGTGGATGGTAACCGAGCGTCGATCCTGGTGTGGATGGTACCGAGCGTCGATCCTGGTGTGGATGGTACCGAGCGTCGATCCTGGTGTGGATGGTACCGAGCGTCGATCCTGGTGTGGATGGTACCGAGCGTCGATCCTGGTGTGGATGGTACCGAGCGTCGATCCTGGTGTGGATGGTACCGAGCGTCGATCCTGGTGTGGATGGTACCGAGCGCCGATCCTGGTGTGGATGGTACCGAGCGCCCATCCTGGTTTGGATGGTACCGAGCGCCCATCCTGGTGTGGATGGTACCGAGCGCCCATCCTGGTGTGGATGGTACCGAGCGCCCATCCTGGTGTGGATGGTACCGAAGCGCCCATCCTGGTGTGGATGGTACCGAGCGCCCATCCTGGTGTGGATGGTACCGAGCGCCCATCCTGGTGTGGATGGTACCGAGCGCCCATCCTGGTGTGGATGGCATTTGAGAGACATTGTTGGCCAGGTTTTATTATCTGTCAGGAGCTTCCTGTGCACTCGCCTCATGCGAGGTGTCGGCAGGGGTCGTGCTCATTGAGTGTGTGATTGAATGCTGCAGAGTAAATGTTTTTGTTGCTTGTTCAACTTTTCCGGCAGTGTGAATCATGAATGTAGAGCTGATCCAGGTGGATTGTGTTGGGAATCTAATGCAGATTGAGAAGTATTGTGTTGGGAATTGGAGCTGGGTTCTGGCCCGACTGAATTGTGCAACCGAGCGAATGAAACACAATAATATTGTCTCCGGAAGGTCTGCTGGATGTTTTAGGTTGTTTGAGAACTTACTGTTGTTTTTAACCCCTCAGAAGATTGGTTTCAAAGTACAACCTCTGTTTTTCAAGGGGTTTAAAATATTGGAGCAGATTTTTCTGTGATTGCCTGTTCTCTCCCAGCAGAGAGCACTCTTGGTCAGTGTTTTCAGTGCCCTGTGACTGAACCACTGGAAGGCAGCTGTTCATTCCCAGCTAACACATCCCATTCCTGGTGTCGATCCTGGTGTGGATGGTACCGTGTCGATCCTGGAGGGTGGGAGGGGGGAGAGAGGATTGGGGGGGGGAGAGAGAGAGGATTGGGGGGGGGGGAGAGAGAGAGGATTGGGGGGGGGGGAGAGAGAGAGGATTGGGGGGGGGGAGAGAGAGAGGATTGGGGGGGGGGGAGAGAGAGAGGATTGGTGGGGGGGAGAGAGAGAGGATTGGGGGGGGGGAGAGAGAGAGGATTGGGGGGGGGAGAGAGAGAGGATTGGGGGGGGGAGAGAGAGTGGATTGGGGAGGGTGGGGGAGGAGAGAGTGGATTGGGGAGGGTGGGGGAGGAGAGAGTGGATTGTGGAGGGTGGTGGGAGGAGAGGGTGGATTGTGGAGGGTGGGGGGAGGAGAGAGTGGATTGGGGGGGAGAGAGAGTGGATTGTGGAGGGTGGGGGAGGAGAGAGTGGATTGGGGAGGGGGGGGAGGAGAGAGTGGATTGGGGAGGGGGGGGGAGGAGAGAGTGGATTGGGGAGGGGGGGGAGGAGAGAGTGGATTGGGGAGGGGGGGGGAGGAGAGAGTGGATTGGGGAGGGGGGGGAGGAGAGAGTGGATTGGGGAGGGGGGGGGAGGAGAGAGTGATTGGGGAGGGGGGGGGGAGGAGAGAGTGGATTGGGGAGGGGGGGGGAGGAGAGAGTGGATTGGGGAGGGGGGGGGAGGAGAGAGTGGATTGGGGAGGGGGGGGAGGAGAGAGTGGATTGGGGGAGGGGGGGGAGGAGAGAGTGGATTGGGGAGGGGGGGTGGGAGAGTGTGGATTGGGGAGGGGGGGTGGGAGAGTGTGGATTGGGGAGGGGGGGGTGGGAGAGAGTGGATTGGGGAGGGGGGTGGGAGAGTGTGGATTGGGGAGGGGGGGGGTGGGAGAGTGTGGATTGGGGAGGGGGGGTGGGAGAGTGTGGATTGGGGAGGGGGGGTGGGAGAGTGTGGATTGGGGAGGGGGGGTGGGAGAGTGTGGATTGGGGAGGGGGGGTGGGAGAGTGTGGATTGGGGGAGGGGGGGTGGGAGAGTGTGGATTGGGGAGGGGGGGTGGGAGAGTGTGGATTGGGGAGGGGGGGTGGGAGAGAGTGGATTGGGGAGGGGGGGTGGGAGAGAGTGGATTGGGGAGGGGGGTTGGGAGGGGAAGAGAGTGGATTGGGGAGGGGGGTTGGGAGGGGAAGAGAGTGGATTGGGGGGGGAAGAGGGAGGGGAAGAGAGTGGATTGGGGGGGGGGAAGAGAGTGGATTGGGTGGGGGGAAGAGAGTGGATTGGGGGGGGGGGGAAGAGTGTGGATTGGGGGGGGGGAAGAGAGTGGATTGGGGGGGGGAAGAGAGTGGATTGGGGGGGGGGAAGAGAGTGGATTGGGGGGGGGGAGAGAGTGGATTGGGGGGGGGGAAGAGAGTGGATTGGGGGGGGGGAAGAGAGTGATTGGGGGGGGGGAAGAGAGTGGATTGGGGGGGGGGAAGAGAGTGGATTGGGGGGGGGGAAGAGAGTGGATTGGGGGGGGGGAAGAGAGTGGATTGGGGGGGGGGTGAAGAGAGTGGATTGGGGGGGGGTGATGAGAGTGGATTGGGGGGGGGGTGAAGAGAGTGGATTGGGGGGGGGGAAGAGAGTGGATTGGGGGGGGGGGTGAGAGAGTGGATTGGGGGGGGGAAGAGAGTGGATTGGGGGGGGGGAAGAGAGTGGATTGGGGGGGGGGGAAGAGAGTGGATTGGGGGGGGGGGAAGAGAGTGGATTGGGGGGGGGAAGAGAGTGGATTGGGGGGGGGGAAGAGAGTGGTTGGGGGGGGGGGGAAGAGAGTGGATTGGGGGGGGGGAAGAGAGTGGATGGGGGGGGAAGAGAGTGGATTGGGGGGGGGAAGAGAGTGGATTGGGGGGGGAAGAGTGTGGATTGGGGGGGGAAGAGTGGGATTGGGGGGGGGGAAGAGAGTGGATGGGGGGGGGGAAGAGAGTGGATTGGGGAGGAGGGGGGAAGAGAGTGGATTGGGGAGGAGGGGGGGGTGGAGGAGTGGATTGGGGAGGGGGGGTGAAGTGAGTGGTTGGGGGGGGGGTGAAGTGAGTGGATTGGGGGGGGTGAGAGAGTGGATGGGGGGGGGTGATGTGAGTGGTTGGGGGGGGGAAGAGGTGGTTGGGGGGGGGGTGAAGAGAGTGGATTGGGGGGGGGAAGAGAGTGGTTTGGGGGGGGGAAGGAGTGGATTGGGGGGGGGGGAGGGGTGGTGTGGTGGGGGGGGAAGAGAGTGGATTGGGGGGGGGGTTGTGAGTGGATGGGGGGGGAAGAGAGTGGGATTGGGGGGGGGAGAGTGTGGTTGGGGGGGGGAGAGTGTGGATTGGGGGGGGGAAGAGTGTGGATTGGGGGGGGGAGTGTGTGGATTGGGGGGGGGGGAGAGAGTGGGTGGGGGGGGGGGGGAAGAGTGTGGTTTGGGGGGGAAGAGTGTGGATTGGGGGGGGGGAGAGAGTGGATGTGGGGGGGGAAGAGTGGTTTGGGGGGGGGAAGAGAGTGGGATTGGGGGGGGAAGTGTGTGGGGTTGGGGGGGGGTAGAGTGTGGATTGGGGGGGGGGTTGTGTGTGGTTGGGGGGGGGGGAAGAGTGTGGATTGGGGTGGGGGGGTGGTGTGAGTGGATTGGGAGGGGGGGGTGGTTGTGTGGATTGGGGGGGGGGTAAGAGAGTGGATTGGGGGGGGGAAAGAGTGTGGGATTGGGGAGGTTGGGGGAAGAGAGTGGTTTGGGGGAGGTGGTGGGGATGTGTGTGGATTGGGGTGGAGGGGGGGAATGTGTGTGGATTGGGGGAGGGGGGGGGAGTGAGTGGATTGGGGTGGGGGGGTGGAGAGTGTGGATAGGGGTGGGAGGGGGGGGAGGTGTGTGGATTGGGGTGGGTGGTGGGGTTGAGAGTGGATTGGGGAGGGTGGGAGGGAAGAGAGTGGATTGGGGAGGGTGGCGGGAAGAGAGTGGATTGGGAGGGTGGCGGGGAAGAGAGTGGATTGGGGAGGGTGGCGGGGAAGAGAGTGGATTGGGGAGGGTGGCGGGGAAGAGAGTGGATTGGGGAGGGTGGCGGGGAAGAGAGTGGATTGGGGAGGGTGGCGGGGAAGAGAGTGGATTGGGGAGGGTGGCGGGGAAGAGAGTGGATTGGGGAGGGTGGCGGGGAAGAGAGTGGATTGGGGAGGGTGGCGGGGAAGAGAGTGGATTGGGGAGGGTGGCGGGGAAGAGAGTGGATTGGGGAGGGTGGCGGGGAAGAGAGTGGATTGGGGAGGGTGGCGGGGAAGAGAGTGGATTGGGGAGGGGGAGGAGAGAGTGGATTGGGGAGGGGGGAGGAGAGAGTGGATTGGGGAGGGGGGGAGGAGAGAGTGGATTGGGGAGGGGGGGAGGAGAGAGTGGATTGGGGAGGGGGGGAGGAGAGAGTGGATTGGGGAGGGGGGGAGGAGAGAGTGGATTGGGGAGGGGGGGAGGAGAGAGTGGATTGGGGGGGGAAGAGAGTGGATTGGGGAGGAGCTGGTGGAAGAGAGTGGATTGGGGGGGGGGGGAAGAGAGTGGATTGGTGGGTGGGGAGGGGAGAGAGTGGATTGGGGGGGGGGGGGAGGAGAGAGTGTTGGGGAGGGGGGGGAGGAGAGAGTGGATTTGGGGAGGGTGGGGGAGGAGAGAGTGGATTGGGGAGGGGGGGAGGAGAGTGGATTGGGGAGGGTGGGGGAGGAGAGAGTGGATTGGGGATGTGAGGGGAGAGAGTGGATTGGGGGGGAAGAGAGTGGATTGGGGAGGGGCTGGTGGGAAGAGAGTGGATTGGGGGGGGGGAGAGAGTGGATTGGTGGGTGGGGAGGGGAGAGAGTGGATTGGTGGGTGGGGAGGGGAAGTGAGTGGATTGGTGGGTGGGGAGAGGAAGAGAGTGGATTGGGGGGGGGAGGAGAGAGTGGATTGGGGGGGGGAGGAGATGAGTGGATTGGGGGGGGGGGGGGGAGAGAGTGGATTGGGAAGGGGGGAGGTGTGTGTGGATTGGGGTAGGGGGGGGAGTGTGTGGATTGGAGTGGGAGTGGGGGGGGGAAAGAGAGTGTGGTTGGGGGGGAAGAGTGGATTGGGGAGGGAGCTGGTGGGTAGAGAGTGATTGGGGGGGGAAGAGAGTGGATTGGGGGGTGGGGAGGGGAAGAGTGTGGATTGGGGGGTGGGGGGGGTTGAGGTGGGTTGGGGGGGAGGGTGGGGGGAGGGCGAGAGTGGATTGGGGAGGGTGGAGGGGGGGAGAGTGTGGATTTTAAGGGGGGGTGGGGGGGGAAGAGTGTGGATTGGGGGGTGGGGTGGGTGGAAGAGAGTGGATTGGGGGGTGGGGGGGGGGGGAAGAGAGTGGATTGGGGGGTGGGGGGGGGTGGAAGAGAGTGGGATGGGGGGGAGGGAGGGGGGGAGGGCGAGAGTGGATGGGGGGAGGGAGGGGGGGAGGGCGAGAGTGGATTGGGAAGGGGGAGGGGGGTGAGAGAGCGGATTGGGGAGGGGGGGAGAGAGCGGATTGGGGAGGGGGCGAGAGAGTGGATGGGGGAGGGGGGAGGGGGGGAGAGAGCGGATTGGGGAGGGGGGGATGAGAGCGGATTGGGGAGGGGGGGAGAGAGCGGATTGGGGAGGGGGGGAGGGGGGAGAGAGCGGATTGGGGAGGGGGGAGGGGGGGGAGAGAGCGGATTGGGGAGGGGGGAAGGGAGGAGAGAGCAGATTGGGGAGGGGGGAGGGAGGGAGAGAGCGGATTGGGGTGGGGGAGGAGGGAGCGGATTGGGGAGGGAGGGGGGGGAGAGTGTGGATTGGGGAGGGGGGGGGGGGGAAGAGTGTGGATTGGGGAGGGAGGGGGGGGGGAAGAGTGTGGATTGGGGAGGGAGGGGGGGGGGAAGAGTGTGGATTGGGGAGGGAGGGGGGGGGAAGAGTGTGGATTGGGGAGGGAGGGGGGGGGAAGAGTGTGGATTGGGAGGGAGGGGGGGGGGAAGAGTGTGGATTGGGGAGGGAGGGGGGGGAAGAGTGTGGATTGGGGAGGGAGGGGGGGGAAGAGTGTGGATTGGGGAGGAGGGGGGGAAGAGTGCGGATTGGGGAGGGAGGAGGGGGGAGAGTGCGGATTGGGGAGGGAGGAGGGGGGAGAGTGCGGATTGGGGAGGGAGGGGGGAGAGAGAGAGAGTGGATTGGGGAGGGAGGGGGGAGAGAGAGAGAGTGGATTGGGGAGGGAGGGGGGAGGGATAGTGGAATTGGGGGGGGAGGGAGAGAGTGGAATGGGGGGGGAGGGAGAGAGTGGATTGGGGAGGGAGGGTGGGGAGGGATAGTGGATTGGGGGGGGAGGGGGAGAGTGGGTTGGGGGGGGAGGGGGAGAGTGGGTTGGGGAGGGAGGGGGGGAGGGAGAGAGTGGATTGGGGAGGGAGGGGGAGGGGGGGAGAAGAGAGTGGATTGGGAGGGGGGGAAGAAGAGAGTGGATTGGGGAGGGGGGGGAGAAGAGAGTGGATTGGGGAACGGGGGGGGAGAGAGAGTGGATTGGGGAATGGGGGGGAGAAGAGAGTGGATTGGGGAATGGGGGGGAGAAGAGAGTGGATTGGGGAGGGGGGGGAGAAGAGAGTGGATTGGGGAGGGGGGGGGAGAAGAGAGTGGATTGGGGAGGGGGTGGAGAAGAGAGTGGATTGGGGAGGGGGGGAGAAGAGAGTGGATTGGGGAGGGGGGGGGGAGAAGAGAGTGGATTGGGAGGGGGGGTGGAGAAGAGAGTGGATTGGGGAGGTGGGGGGAAGAGAGTGGATTGGGGAGGTGGGGGGAAGAGAGTGGATTGGGGAGGTGGGGGAAGAGAGTGGATTGGGGGAGGGGGGGGGAGAAGAGAGTGGATTGGGGGAGGGGGGGGGAGAAGAGAGTGGATTGGGGGAGGGGGGGGAGAAGAGAGTGGATTGGGGGAGGGGGGGGAGAAGAGAGTGGATTGGGGGTGGGGGGGAGAAGAGAGTGGATTGGGGGAGGGGGGGAGAAGAGAGTGGATTGGGGGGTGGGGGGAAGAGAGTGGATTGGGGGGTGGGGGGAAGAGAGTGGATTGGGGGGTGGGGGGAAGAGAGTGGATTGGGGGGTGGGGGGGAGAAGAGAGTGGATTGGGGGGTGGGGGGGGGAGAAGAGAGTGGATTGGGGGGTGGGGGGAAGAGAGTGGATTGGGGGGTGGGGGAAGAGAGTGGATTGGGGGGTGGGGGAAGAGAGTGGATTGGGGGGTGGGGGGGGGGAAGAGAGTGGATTGGGGGGTGGGGGGGGAGAAGAGAGTGGATTGGGGGGTGGGGGAGAAGAGAGTGGATTGGGGAGGGGGGGGAAAGAGAGTGGATTGGGGGGGTGGGGGGGGAGAAGAGAGTGGATTGGGGAGGGAGGGGGGAGAAGAGAGTGGATTGGGGAGGGAGGGGGGGGAGAAGAGAGTGGATTGGGGAGGGAGGGGGGGAGAAGAGAGTGGATTGGGGAGGGAGGGGGGGAGAAGAGAGTGGATTGGGGAGGGAGGGGAAGAGAGTGGATTGGGGGGTGGGGGAAGAGAGTGGATTGGGGAGGGAGGGGGGGAGAAGACAGTGGATTGGGGAGGGAGGGAAGAGAGTGGATTGGGGGGGTGGGGGAAGAGAGTGGATTGGGGGTGTGGGTGGGGGGGGAAGAGAGTGGATTGGGGGGGTGGGGGGAAGAGTGGATTGGGGGGTGGGGGGGAGAAAAGAGTGGATTGGGGAGGGGGGGGGAAGAGAAGAGAGTGGATTGGGAGGAGGGGGTGTGGGTGGATTGGGAGTGGGGGGGAGTAGTTAGGGAGGGGCATGCTGAGGGCTCTGTACACATTGTGAGCGGCAGGTGTTTACTGCTCTTTGTTTGAATGTGAGGTGGATACTAACAATGATTTTTATACTGAAAGCTTTGTTTGAGATCTGCTGCTGAGATCGGTCGGATGAAAGAATGTTCTCATTGCTTTCCTTTCAGAAGCACCTAAAGAATTGATATCCATTTCCTGACCAGGCCCTCCCCGAAACCATCTTCAAACTGATTAGTGATAAAGTATGAAAGTTATGGAAATAATCCTTATGCAGCAGTGATCAAGAGTCCACATCCACATTTTTCCTTTATTATTCTGAAAGATCTATTCCTTGCTGGCTGGCTAATTAATAGCAGTTAATAAATCTCCAGCTGCCCTGTCAGAACTGGGATCTCACTTTAATACAATTCTGGTCAGACCCACCTCGAGCACTGTGTCCGGTCCTGGTCAGACCCACCTCGAGCACTGTGTCCGGTCCTGGTCACTGTGTCCAGTCCTGGTCAGACCCACCTCGAGCACTGTGTCCGGTCCTGGTCAGACCCACCTCGAGCACTGTGTCCGGTCCTGGTCAGACCCACCTCGAGCACTGTGTCCAGTCCTGGTCAGACCCACCTCGAGCACTGTGTCCGGTCCTGGTCAGACCCACCTCGAGCACTGTGTCCGGTCCTGGTCAGACCCACCTCGAGCACTGTGTCCAGTCCTGGTCAGACCCACCTCGAGCACTGTGTCCAGTCCTGGTCAGACCCGCCTCGAGCATTGTGTCCGGTCCTGGTCAGACCCACCTCGAGCACTGTGTCCAGTCCTGGTCAGACCCGCCTCGAGCACTGTGTCCGGTTCTGGTCAGACCCACCTCGAGCACTGTGTCCGGTTCTGGTCAGACCCACCTCGAGCACTGTGTCCAGTCCTGGTCAGACCCGCCTCGAGCACTGTGTCCGGTTCTGGTCAGACCCGCCTCGAGCACTGTGTCCGGTCCTGGTCAGACCCACCTCGAGCACTGTGTCCAGTCCTGGTCAGACCCGCCTCGAGCACTGTGTCCGGTTCTGGTCAGACCCACCTCGAGCACTGTGTCCGGTTCTGGTCAGACCCACCTCGAGCACTGTGTCCCGTCCTGGTCAGACCCGCCTCGAGCAACTTGTCCGGTCCTGGTCAGACCCGCCTCGAGCACTGTGTCCAGTCCCGGTCAGACCCACCTCGAGCACTGTGTCCAGTCCCGGTCAGACCCACCTCGAGCACTGTGTCCAGTCCCGGTCAGACCCGCCTCGAGCAACTTGTCCGGTCCTGGTCAGACCCGCCTCGAGCACTGTGTCCGGTTCTGGTCAGACCCGCCTCGAGCAACTTGTCCGGTCCTGGTCAGACCCACCTCGAGCACTGTGTCCAGTCCTGGTCAGACCCGCCTCGAGCACTGTGTCCGGTCCTGGTCAGACCCACCTCGAGCACTGTGTCCGGTCCTGGTCAGACCCACCTCGAGCACTGTGTCCAGTCCTGGTCAGACCCACCTCGTGGACTGTGTCCGGTCCTGGCCAGACCCACCTCGAGCACTGTGTCCGGTCCTGGTCAGACCCGCCTCGAGCACTGTGTCCGGTCCTGGTCAGACCCACCTCGAGCACTGTGTCCAGTCCCGGTCAGACCCACCTCGAGCACTGTGTCCAGTCCCGGTCAGACCCACCTCGAGCACTGTGTCCGGTCCCGGTCAGACCCGCCTCGAGCACTGTGTCCGGTCCCGGTCAGACCCGCCTCGAGCACTGTGTCCGGTCCCGGTCAGACCCGCCTCGAGCACTGTGTCCGGTCCCGGTCAGACCCGCCTCGAGCACTGTGTCCGGTCCCGGTCAGACCCGCCTCGAGCACTGTGTCCGGTCCCGGTCAGACCCGCCTCGAGCACTGTGTCCAGTCCCGGTCAGACCCGCCTCGAGCACTGTGTCCAGTCCCGGTCAGACCCGCCTCGAGCACTGTGTCCGGTTCTGGTCAGACCCACCTCGGGCACAGTGTCCGGTCCTGGTCAGACCCGCCTCGAGCACTGTGTCCGGTCCTGGTCAGACCCACCTCGAGCACTGTGTCCGGTCCTGGTCAGACCCACCTCGAGCACTGTGTCCGGTCCCGGTCAGACCCACCTCGAGCACTGTGTCCAGTCCTGGTCAGTTTGAACCTCGAGCACTGTGTCCAGTTCTGGTCAGACCCTCTCGAGCACTGTGTCCGGTCCCGGTCAGACCCGCCTCGAGCACTGTGTCCGGTCCCGGTCAGACCCACCTCGAGCACTGTGTCCAGTCCTGGTCAGACCCACCTCGAGCACTGTGTCCAGTCCTGGTCAGACCCACCTCGTGGACTGTGTCCGGTCCTGGTCAGTTTGAACCTCGAGCACTGTGTCCAGTTCTGGTCAGACCCTCTCGAGCACTGTGTCCAGTCCTGGTCAGACCCACCTCGTGGACTGTGTCCGGTCCTGGTCAGTTTGAACCTCGAGCACTGTGTCCAGTTCTGGTCAGACCCTCTCGAGCACTGTGTCCAGTCCTGGTCAGACCCACCTGGAGCATAGGACAGTACAGCACAGTACAGGCCCTTCGGCCCACGATGTTGTGCCGACCCTTTAACCTACTCTAAGATCAAACTACCTACATACCCTTCATTCTACTATCATCTATCCAAGAGTCGCTTAAATGTCCCTAATATATCTGCTTCTACTACCACCGCTGGCAGTGCATTTCACGCACCCACCACTCTCTGTGTAAAGAACCTACCTCTGACAACTCCCCGAAACCTTCCTCCAATCACCTTAAAATTATGCCCCCTGGTGATAGCCCTTCCCGCCCTGGGAAAAAGTCTCTGACTATCCACTCTATCTCTGCCTCTCATCATCTTGTACCCCTCTATCAAGTCACCTCTCATCCTTCTTCGCTCCAATGAGAAAAGCCCTAGCTCCCTCAACCTTTCTTCATAAGACATGTCCTCCAGTCCAGGCAGCATCCTGGTAAATCTCCTCTGCACCCTCTCTAAAGCTTCCACATCCTTCCTATAATGAGGCGACCAGAACTGAACACAATATTCCAAGTGTGGTCGAACCAGGGCCTTATAGAGCTGCAGCATAACCTCGCGGCTCTTAAACTCAATCTCCCTGTTAATGAATGCCAACACACCATACGCCTTCTTAACAACCCTATCAACTTGGGTGGCAACTTTGAGCGATCTATGGACATGGACCCCAAGATCCCTCTGTCCCTCCACACTGCCAAGAATCCTGTCTTTAAGCCTGTATTCTGCATTCAAATTCGACCTTCCAAAATGAATCACTTCACACGTTTCCAGGTTGAACTCCATCTGCCACTTCTCAGCCCAGCTCTGCATCCTGTCAATGTCCCGTTGCAACCTACAACAGCCTTCCACACTATCCACAACTCCAGCAACCTTTGTGTCATTGGCAAACTTACTAACCCAGCCTTCCACTTCCTCATCCAAGTCATTTATGAAAATCACAAAGAACAGAGGTCCCAGAATAGATCCCTGCGGAACACCACTGGTCACCGAGCTCCATGCTGAATACTTTCCATCTACTACCACCCTCTGTCTTCTATGGGCCAGCCAATTCTGTATCCAGACAGCCAACCTTCCCTGTATCCCATGCCTCCTTACTTTCTGAATGAGCCTACCATGGGGAACCTTATCAAACGCCTTGCTAAAATCCATATACACCACATCCACTGCTCTTCCTTCATCAATGTGTTTTGCCACATTCTCAAAGAATTCAATAAGGCTTGTGAGGCATGACCTGCCCCTTACAAAGCCATGCTGACTGTCTCTAATCAAACTATGCTTTTCCAAATAATCATAAATCCTGTCTCAGAATCCTCTCCAATAATTTGCCCACTACCGACGTAAGACTGACTGGTCTATAATTCCCAGGGTTATCCCTATTCCCTTTCTTGAACAAGGGAATAACATTTGCCACCCTCCAATCATCTGGTACTACTCCAGTGGACAGTGAGGATGCAAAGATCATCGCCAAAGGCGCGACAATCTCTTCCCTTGCTTCCCGTAATAACCTTGGGTATATCCCGTCTGGCCCCGGGGACTTATCTATCCTCATGTCTTTCAAAATTTCCAGCACATCGTCCCTCTTAACATCAACCTGTTCGAGCATATCAGCCTGTTTCACGCTGTCCTCACAAACGACCAGGTCCCTCTCACTAATGAATACTGAAGCAAAGTATTCATTCAGGACCTCCCCTACCTCCTCCGACTCCAGGCACATGTTCCCTCCACTATCCCTGATCGGCCCTACCCTCACTCTGGCCATCCTCTTGTTCCTCACATAAGTGTAGAACGCCTTGGGATTTTCCTTAATCCTACCCGCCAAGACTTTTTCATGTCCCCTTCTAGCTCTCCTAAGTCCATTCTTCAGTTCCTTCCTGGTTACCTTGTAACCCTCTAGAGCCCTGTCTGATCCTTGCTTCCGCAACCTTAAGTAAGCTTCCTTCTTCCTCTTGACTAGCTGTTCCACATCTCTTGTCATCCAAGGTTCCTTCACCCTACCATCCCTTCCTTGCCTCATCGGGACAAACCTATCCAGCAGTCGCAGCAAGTGCTCCCTAAACAACCTCCACATTTCTGTCGTGCATTTCCCTGAGAACATCTGTTCCCAATTTATGCTCCCCAGTTCCTGCCTAATAGCATTGTAATTCCCCCTCCCCCAATTAAATATTTTCCCATCCCGTCTGCTCCTGTCCCTCTCCATGACTAGAGTAAAGGTCAGGGAGTTGTGATCACTATCACCGAAATGCTCTCCCACCGAGTGATCTGACACCTGGCCTGGTTTGTTGCCAAGCACCAAGTCCAACATAGCCTCCCCTCCAGTCGGCCTATCTACATATTGAGTCAGGAAACCTTCCTGGACACACCTGACAAAAACTGCTCCATCCAAACTATTTGCACTAAGGAGGTTCCAATCAATATTAGGGAAGTTGAAGTCACCCATGACAACAACCCTGTTACTTCTGCACCTTTCCAAATTCTGCCTCCCAATCTGTTCCTTCATGTCTCTGTTGCTATTGGGGGGTCTATAGAAAACTCCCAACAAAGTGACTGCTCCTTTCCTGTTTCTGACTTCCGCCCATAATGACTCAGTAGACAAACCCTCCTCGACGACCTCCCTTTCTGCAGCTGTGATACTATCCCTGATTAACAATGCCACTCCCCCACCTCTTTTACCTCCCTCCCTATTCCTTTTGAAACATCTAAACCCTGGAACATGCAACATCCATTCCTGCCCCTGTGATATCCACGTCTCTGCAATGGCCACAACATCGTAGCTCCAAGTACTGATCCATGCTCTAAGTTCATCACCCTTATTCCTGACACTTCTTGCGTTAAAATAGACACACTTCAACCCATCATACTGGCTGCAACTTTGCCCTGTCAACTGTCTAACCTTCCTAACAGACTCTCTGCACTCTGTATCTTCCTGTTCAACAGCTACCCCATCCACTGATCCGTAGCTCCGGTTCCCATCCCCCTGCCAAACTAGTTTAAACCCTCCCGAAGAGCTCTAGCAAACCTCCCGCCCAGGATATTGGTGCCCCTCCAGTTCAGATGCAACCCGTCCTTCTTGTCCAGGTCCCACCTTCCCCAGAAGGTATCCCAATGATCCACATATCTGAATCCCTCCCTCTTACACCAGTTCTGTAGCCACGTGTTCAGCTGCATTCACTCCCTGTTTCTAGCCTCACTAGCACATGGCACCGGTATCAATCCTGAGATTACTACTCTGCTCGTCCTGCCTTTTAGCTTCCAACCTAAATCCCTATATTCGCTTTTCAGGTCCTCATCCCTTTTCCTAGCTATGTCATTTGTACCGATATGTACCACGACCTCTGGCTGCTCCCCCTCCCCCTTAAGAATCCTGTAGACTCGATCCGAGACATCCCTGACCCTGGCACCCGGGAGGCAACATACCATCCGGGAGCCAGGCTCACTGCCAGAGACCTGGCCGTTGTGGCTTTCCCCTGGTAGATCGTCCCCCCCCAACCGTATCCAAAACAGTATACTTATTATTGAGTGGGATGGCCACAGGGGATCCCTGCACTGTGCGCCTATTCCCTTTCCCTCCCCCGCTGCACTGTGTCCGGTCCTGGTCAGACCCACCTCGAGCACTGTGTCCGGTCCTGGTCAGACCCACCTCGAGCACTGTGTCCGGTCCTGGTCAGACCCACCTCGAGCACTGTGTCCGGTCCTGGCCAGACCCACCTCGAGCACTGTGTCCGGTCCTGGCCAGACCCACCTCGAGCACTGTGTCCGGCAGCAATGATGGAAAAACATTCGAGAGGAGTTCACCGCAGTGATCCCTGCAGTGGCACAGAATACCCATCAAACCGCCAGCTTTTCTGCAGCAGAACGTTCTTGTTCTGTTTTGATGTCACAAATTGTCCTTTGAGAATCTAATCCTTTCTTCTGAGAAACAGGAAATCGTGATTTCAGATAAATAAACAACAGAAATCATTAGCTCCCAGGATCCAAACCAAACATCTTTGAAATATCTTTATTTTAAGTTAGGACTGTCAATTAATCTTAAATCAATGTCAAAACTGAATGGGCATTGATAGAAAGATTTGATAGAAAGATTTGATAGAAAGATTTGTATTTATACTCACTCTTAAAACAGCTTTATCAAAGCACTTTAAGTAACAATTGATTGTTTTGACATTCAGCGGTTTAGACAGTAACCTTTTTTTTGCCATAGCAGGATCCCAGGAACTGCAATAAAATGAGCGGCAGTTAGTTAATCTGATGTTTGGTGCTGTTGGTTAATTGGCACATATTGTCCAAGACTCTTTGAATAGGGTCCATCTGAACCAACAGAAGAGGCAGGACAGAATCTGTGAAAATGCTGCAATCCCTCAACACTGGAATGGCTCCAAAAATAACACCAGGTTTTGCTATTTCAAAAAATAATTTAAGGTTTATAGTTAACAATTTTGAATGCGGGGGAATTTGATCTGTGACACAAACTTATCTTGCTGCTGGCCCTGAGTAAAGAGGTAATGTGAGGAGTAGAAATCTCTGCATTGCTGTGCTTCCATTTTTTGTTAAATTTTTCGGGACTTGTATTAAAATTGTGTAAATGGATTAATTTTTTGGAGGCTGAAGATTTCATCATTACTGGAGTCTGTTTTTAATGTTCACTGAGGGGACATTTGAGATGTTGTTGTTGAAAACAACCTGCTCAAAATCATGTGATTTAAGATAAATAAACAACAAAACCTTGGACTTGGGGGAGATGTTTACAGAGAAGTGACAAGGCAAGATTTTTGAGGATCGGGGTTTTTTGACCTGTTTGGAGTTTCGCTTTTGGAGTAATTGTTTTTGGTTTCGCTTTGGACAGAGTTGGGGGTGTAGACAGTGTTTAAGAAAAACAGCTTGGAGAAAGCTTGCCAAGGGAAGAAACTCCAACTCAGCTTGGTCCATCTCATTGAAAAGCCTGCCAGCTTTTCGATCTCTTTAAGAAGCCCTGAGAAGCATGTGTCAGAAACAGACCGAAACTGTTGCTGCATTTCTCCTGAAAGGCCTGCTAAACTGATCCTCAATGTCGCCTGAAAAGAACTATTCTAGGAAGATCCCAGTGACAGCCGTCTACATGTAATTGGGACACCAGACAAAAAAAGGACAACTGACATCTTTCCATATCTCTTTTTTTTTGCAAGAATTCTCATGTATTTGGCCCAAGTATTTTTTTTTTGTAAGAAACCAGAGATTGAGAGAGAGAATTTCTGTATTTTTTTTGTGTGTGTGTGTGGCGGGGGCTAATTTAAAAAGGGAACGTTCAGATTTCAATCTGTGTGTTAATACTTTGCTTCGTTACTAGATAAGTCTTGTTCTGATAATAAATGGATAATTGTTTTGTAAAGAAACCTGGTCGGTGTATTTTCTTCTGGGATAAAGAGTAGAGTCTATGATTGACCATATCGGTAACTGGGTAAACATTTAAATATATGTTGTGACCTGTGGAGAAGTGGAACTAGAAAAGATAGTGCACTCCTCCACCTCGGTCGTAACGACGTAGTGGCAGTTTGTTTTCGATTAGTGTGTCAGAAGTCTGTACTCTACCTCTTTACCTGTGCATCACCTTACTTGGGAACATCTGGATATGTACCTGGGTACCAGAAGCCCAAATTCACTTCCAAAACTGTTATCCTTTCCACCTACCTTATCACAGAAGAAAGTTGAAAATAAAGCAATAATGTCATGGTGCAACTGATGTTTAGTTAGTTTTGAGACTTCTTATAGTGGGACATCAATGTTAAAATAAAGATAAACTTAAGGAAGTCCATATGAGTAAGGCTGAGAGTTTTTTGGACCCTAGTTTAAATCTTTTGGGGGTGAGAAAAATGCAGTTATGAAATGCAGAATCAAATGATACGAAGCTTTTTTTTTTGCATTTGTGACATGCTTAGGTCTTTAAATAAAAAGTAAATGCCATACACATCAGTAATGACATTGGATGCTGTGGAACCTGAACTTTAGCTGCATTTTATGGTGTTGGTGTTCAGGAGCGGAGAGCAGTTGGACCTGTGTGGAAACAACCAGAACCGGGAGCGGATAAATCCAGCGCGAGGCTCGGGACCTTCACTTACCTTCAGGAGCAGAAAGCAGTCGGACCTGTGTGAGAGCAGTCGGACCTGTGTGAGAGCAGTCGGACCTCTTCCAGCACGCCGGAGTTTTGAAAAAAAAGAAAAAAGCCAACAGTGATGTCACAGAAAAGCCGGAAGGCTCAACTATCACCAGTAACCTGTCTCTCGATGCAGAAATCAACAAGCACATGGGAAAGGCTTCCACTGCTACGCCCAGACTGGCCAAGAGAGTGTGGGAAAATGGCGCACTGACACGGAACACAAAAGTCCGAGTGTATCAAGCCTGTGTCCTCAGTACCTTGCTCCATGGCAGCGAGGCCTGGACAACGTATGTCAGCCAAGAGCGACGTCTCAATTCATTCCATCTTCGCTGCCTCCAGAGAATACTTGGCATCAGGTGGCAGGACCATATCTCCAACACAGAAGTCCTCGAGGCGGCCAACATCCCCAGCTTATACACACTACTGAGTTAGCGGCGCTTGAGATGGCTTGGCCATGTGAGCTGCATGGAAGATGGCAGGATCCCCAAAGACACATTGTACAGCGAGCTCGCCACTGGTATCAGACCCACCGGCCGTCCATGTCTCCACTTTAAAGACGTCTGCAAACGCGACATGAAATCCTGTGACATTGATCACAAGTCGTGGGAGTCAGTTGCCAGCGTTCGCCAGAGCTGGCGGGCAGCCATAAAGACAGGGCTAAATTGTGGCGAGTCAAAGAGACTTAGTAGTTGGCAGGAAAAAAGACAGAGGCGCAAGGGGAGAGCCAACTGTGTAACAGCCCCGACAAACAAATTTCTCTGCAGCACCTGTGGAAGAGCCGGTCACTCTAGAATTGGCCTTTATAGCCACTCCAGGCGCTGCTTCACAAACCACTGACCACCTCCAGGTGCTTACCCACTGTCTCTTGAGATAAGGAGGCCAAAGAAGGTGTATTTAATTCACCTGGAATACTGTGCGCAGTTTAGGTCTCCACATTTAAGAAAGGATATACTTGCGCTGGAGGCATTGCAGAGAAGATTTACTAAATTGGTCCCTGGGATGAAGGGGTTGTCTTATGATGAGAGGCTGAGTAAATTGGGCCTATATTCTCTGGAGTTTAGAGAATGAGAGGTGATGTAATTGAGACATGCAAGATTCTGAAAGGGTTTGATAGGGTAGAAGCTGAGAGATTATTCACACTGGTCAGGGAATCTAGAACACAGGGACACAGTCTCAGGATAAGGGGCCAATCATTCAGGACTGAGATGAGGAGAAATTACTTCACTCAAAAGGTTGTGAATCTTTGGAATTCTCTACCCCAGGAGGGTTGTAGATGCTCCATCATTGAATACATTTAAGGCTGGGATTGATAGATTTTTGGTCTCTCAGGGATAAAGGGATATGGAGAACGGGCAGGAAAGTGAAATTGAAGCCCGAGATCAGCCCTGCTGGTATTGACTGGTGGAGCAGGCTCGATGGGCCGAATGATCTACTCCGATTTCTTGTGCATGCAGGTGTGATTGGAATTCCTGATGTTTTGCTGGTGATACTTCACAGACAAGGCAGAGGACAGATGACGATTTGAGGCATTTGAAAGAAAAGTTGAATAGACGAAGCATTATTTAAAAGTATGCAAAACTGTATGTATCTATATGATGTAATCTGTATGAATACTACTGCAGTTGGCATTGTGTTTGATGAAATTGTCTAACTTTATTGTGTATGAAAAGCGCTGCTCTCAGATCTTTGACAATTGTCCTGTGACTTGGGTGAGATTAATTCTGAAACCTAGCATAACTCAAAGAACCTCATTCTTTATATCATATGTCTGTCTCTTCAGGTGTTTTGATTCTATTACATTATTATATGCTGTTTTTAAAACCTGTCCTTTGATACAAGGCTTGTTAATATATTACTTTTTGTTTTGTATCTTTACTGAATGAAAAAAATGCATCTACAAAAAAAGGGGATCGAGCGTGGGGAGTGGAACTGCCTGGAAAGCTCGGTAGAGAGCCGGCATGGAGTCGATGGGCCGAAAGGCCTCCTTCTGTGCCGGATAGAGCATGGTCTCAAACTCCGGGCATTCGACTCAAACCCACAGCCAATTGATCAGGACGAGAGTCAGAGCCGTTCGAAGGAGCTAAGCGAATCACAGCGGCGATGTCAGACCGAGCAGAGAAAGATCCCAAAGCCCGGTGTGAATGGAACCGGGATCTCAGTGAGAGTGCAGCTCCTGTGCTGCCGGCTGCTTGGGTTAAAGAACAAAAACCCGAACATTTATCATTCAACATTCAACCAAAAATACAAATTGATCGAAAGAGCGAAAATAATTTAGCGAGAGCGGGAGCAAGTGAATGAGAAAAAGAGTTAAAAACGAGAGAGGGTGAATGAGAAAGAGTGAGAAGAGATGAGAGTAAACTAGAAAAACTTGAGTGAGGAGAAATTAAATGAGATCGGGAAAGAGTTAGAGCTTGAGGAGTAAACAGAGATAGAGAGAGAAAGGGAATGAGAAAAGGAGAAGGGAGGTTGGAGTTCCAGACAATGAAAGTGAGAAAGAATGAATCAAAGCTCAGAGACTGGGAAAGAGTGAATGAGAAACAGAGAAAGAAAGTCAATGAGAAAGAGGAGTGGAGAAGTTAAGAAAGAAAGGCGGCGATTGGGAGAGAGAGAGAGAGAAATAGTGAGAGGAGGAGCGAGAAAAAGAAAGTGATACCAAAGAGAGAAAGAGAGAGAGAGAGAGAGCGGGTCAGGGTGAGGGTAAAGGGGGCGGGGGAGCGGCGATGGGCAGCGCGGAGCCGGAGCCCCGGAGACTGGAGGTGGAGGTGGAAGCGGGGCTGAGACTGGGACCGGGACTGGGAAGGCGGTGAGGCCCGGGCTGAGGATGTGGGACCCGGCTGAGTTCGAGCGGCACTGGCGGCTGGAGTTCCCGAGCGGGGAGGTTCCGCGGATGGAGCTGAGCTCCGTGGCCGAGCTACAAGCCGAGCTGGAGCGGTGCAGGGAGCGGCTCCGGGCCGGGCAGGAGCTCCTGGCCCGGGAGAAGTTCAAAGAGATTTACCTGCAGAGAACCCTGGACCGGCAGAGAACGAGCCCAGAGAGAGCGGCCAAGAGCAGGGAAGCTGCACAGGCCAGACCCGGGGGACAGGAGGAGGTAAACCCGGGACAGGAGGAGGTAAACCCGGGTGAGGAGGAGGTAAACCCGGGACAGGAGGAGGTAAACCCGGGACAGGAGGAGGTAAACCCGGGTCAGGAGGAGGTAAACCCGGGTGAGGAGCCGGTAAACTCGGGACAAGAGGAGGTAAACCCGGGACAGGAGCGGGATGAGAACAGTGAGCAGGAGAATGAGCGGGATTCCGCCACCCCGGCTCACCAGCAGCCCGGGAACACACTCCTGCGGCGGAGGCTGAGGATAAACCGGCCCCGGGACAGCGGCGGTTCCCCGGCACCGAGCCCACGGCTGAAGAGGCGACAACAACTGTCCGGACCCCCGAGCCCCCACCCACACTCAGCATCCAGCGGGGGAAGCGACGGATACAACAGCTCCGAGCAAGAGGACTCCAACTCAACAGGTGAGGGCTCGAATAATTGAACCGGTCTGTCACTGTATAACACTGGGCTACAGTCCTGGTGGGGACAGGTCTGTCACTGTATAACACTGGGGTACAGTACTGGTGGGGACAGGTCTGTCACTGTGTAACACTGGGGTACAGTCCTGGTGGGGACAGGTCCGTCACTGTATAACACTGGGGTACAGTACTGGTGGGGACAGGTCTGTCACTGTATAACACTGGGGTACAGTACTGGTGGGGACAGGTCTGTCACTGTGTAACACTGGGGTACAGTCCTGGTGGGGACAGGTCCGTCACTGTATAACACTGGGGTACAGTACTGGTGGGGACAGGTCTGTCACTGTATAACACTGGGGTACAGTCCTGGTGGGGACAGGTCCGTCACTGTATAACACTGGGGTACAGTACTGGTGGGGACAGGTCTGTCACTGTGTAACACTGGGGTACAGTCCTGGTGGGGACAGGTCCGTCACTGTATAACACTGGGGTACAGTCCTGGTGGGGACAGGTCTGTCACTGTATAACACTGGGGTACAGTACTGGTGGGGACGGGTCTGTCACTGTATAACACTGGGGTACAGTACTGGTGGGGACGGGTCTGTCACTGTATAACACTGGGGTACAGTACTGGTGGGAACGGGTCTGTCACTGTATAACACTGGGGTACAGTACTGGTGGGGACAGGTCTGTCACTGTATAACACTGGGGTACAGTACTGGTGGGAACGGGTCTGTCACTGTATAACACTGGGGTACAGTCCTGGTGGGGACAGGTCTGTCACTGTATAACACTGGGGTACAGTACTGGTGGGGACAGGTCTGTCACTGTGTAACACTGGGGTACAGTCCTGGTGGGGACAGGTCCGTCACTGTATAACACTGGGGTACAGTACTGGTGGGGACAGGTCTGTCACTGTATAACACTGGGGTACAGTCCTGGTGGGGACAGGTCCGTCACTGTATAACACTGGGGTACAGTACTGGTGGGGACAGGTCTGTCACTGTGTAACACTGGGGTACAGTCCTGGTGGGGACAGGTCCGTCACTGTATAACACTGGGGTACAGTCCTGGTGGGGACAGGTCTGTCACTGTATAACACTGGGGTACAGTACTGGTGGGGACGGGTCTGTCACTGTATAACACTGGGGTACAGTACTGGTGGGGACGGGTCTGTCACTGTATAACACTGGGGTACAGTACTGGTGGGAACGGGTCTGTCACTGTATAACACTGGGGTACAGTACTGGTGGGGACAGGTCTGTCACTGTATAACACTGGGGTACAGTACTGGTGGGAACGGGTCTGTCACTGTATAACACTGGGGTACAGTCCTGGTGGGGACAGGTCTGTCACTGTATAACACTGGGGTACAGTACTGGTGGGGACAGGTCTGTCACTGTATAACACTGGGGTACAGTCCTGGTGGGGACAGGTCTGTCACTGTATAACACTGGGCTACAGTACTGGTGGGAACGGGTCTGTCACTGTATAACACTGGGGTACAGTCCTGGTGGGTACAGGTCTGTCACTGTATAACACTGGGGTACAGTCCTGGTGGGGACAGGTCTGTCACTGTATAACACTGGGGTACAGTACTGGTGGGAACGGGTCTGTCACTGTATAACACTGGGGTACAGTACTGGTGGGGACAGGTCTGTCACTGTAACACTGGGGTACAGTACTGGTGGGAACGGGTCTGTCACTGTATAACACTGGGGTACAGTACTGGTGGGAACGGGTCTGTCACTGTATAACACTGGGGTACAGTCCTGGTGGGGACAGGTCTGTCACTGTATAACACTGGGGTACAGTACTGGTGGGGACAGGTCTGTCACTGTATAACACTGGGGTACAGTACTGGTGGGAACGGGTCTGTCACTGTATAACACTGGGGTACAGTCCTGGTGGGGACAGGTCTGTCACTGTATAACACTGGGGTACAGTCCTGGTGGGGACAGGTCTGTCACTGTATAACACTGGGGTACAGTACGGGTGGGGACAGGCCTGTCACTGCATAACACTGGGGTACAGTCCTGGTGGGTACAGGTCTGTCACTGGATAACACTGGGGTACAGTACTGGTGGGGACAGGTCTGTCACTGTATAACACTGGGGTACAGTCCTGGTGGGGACAGGTCTGTCACTGTTTAACACTGGGGTACAGTCCTGGTGGGGACAGGTCTGTCACTGTATAACACTGGGGTACAGTCCAGGTGGGGACAGGTCTGTCACTGTATAACACTGGGGTACAGTACTGGTGGGAACGGGTCTGTCACTGTATAACACTGGGGTACAGTACTGGTGGGAACGGGTCTGTCACTGTATAACACTGGGGTACAGTCCTGGTGGGGACAGGTCTGTCACTGTATAACACTGGGGTACAGTCCTGGTGGGGACAGGTCTGTCACTGTATAACACTGGGGTACAGTACTGGTGGGAACGGGTCTGTCACTGTATAACACTGGGGTACAGTCCTGGTGGGGACAGGTCTGTCACTGTATAACACTGGGGTACAGTACTGGTGGGGACAGGTCTGTCACTGTATAACACTGGGGTACAGTACTGGTGGGAACGGGTCCGTCACTGTATAACACTGGGGTACAGTACTGGTGGGAACGGGTCTGTCACTGTATAACACTGGGGTACAGTACTGGTGGGGACGGGTCTGTCACTGTATAACACTGGGCTACAGTACTGGTGGGAACGGGTCTGTCACTGTATAACACTGGGGTACAGTCCTGGTGGGGACAGGTCTGTCACTGTATAACACTGGGGTACAGTACTGGTGGGGACAGGTCTGTCACTGTATAACACTGGGGTACAGTACTGGTGGGAACGGGTCTGTCACTGTATAACACTGGGGTACAGTCCTGGTGGGGACAGGTCTGTCACTGTATAACACTGGGCTACAGTACTGGTGGGAACGGGTCTGTCACTGTATAACACTGGGGTACAGTCCTGGTGGGTACAGGTCTGTCACTGTATAACACTGGGGTACAGTCCTGGTGGGGACAGGTCTGTCACTGTATAACACTGGGGTACAGTACTGGTGGGAACGGGTCTGTCACTGTATAACACTGGGGTACAGTACTGGTGGGGACAGGTCTGTCACTGTAACACTGGGGTACAGTACTGGTGGGAACGGGTCTGTCACTGTATAACACTGGGGTACAGTACTGGTGGGAACGGGTCTGTCACTGTATAACACTGGGGTACAGTCCTGGTGGGGACAGGTCTGTCACTGTATAACACTGGGGTACAGTACTGGTGGGGACAGGTCTGTCACTGTATAACACTGGGGTACAGTACTGGTGGGAACGGGTCTGTCACTGTATAACACTGGGGTACAGTCCTGGTGGGGACAGGTCTGTCACTGTATAACACTGGGGTACAGTCCTGGTGGGGACAGGTCTGTCACTGTATAACACTGGGGTACAGTACGGGTGGGGACAGGCCTGTCACTGCATAACACTGGGGTACAGTCCTGGTGGGTACAGGTCTGTCACTGGATAACACTGGGGTACAGTACTGGTGGGGACAGGTCTGTCACTGTATAACACTGGGGTACAGTCCTGGTGGGGACAGGTCTGTCACTGTTTAACACTGGGGTACAGTCCTGGTGGGGACAGGTCTGTCACTGTATAACACTGGGGTACAGTCCAGGTGGGGACAGGTCTGTCACTGTATAACACTGGGGTACAGTACTGGTGGGAACGGGTCTGTCACTGTATAACACTGGGGTACAGTACTGGTGGGAACGGGTCTGTCACTGTATAACACTGGGGTACAGTCCTGGTGGGGACAGGTCTGTCACTGTATAACACTGGGGTACAGTCCTGGTGGGGACAGGTCTGTCACTGTATAACACTGGGGTACAGTACTGGTGGGAACGGGTCTGTCACTGTATAACACTGGGGTACAGTCCTGGTGGGGACAGGTCTGTCACTGTATAACACTGGGGTACAGTCCTGGTGGGGACAGGTCTGTCACTGTTTAACACTGGGGTACAGTCCTGGTGGGGACAGGTCTGTCACTGTTTAACACTGGGGTACAGTCCTGGTGGGGACAGGTCTGTCACTGTATAACACTGGGGTACATTACAGGTGGGGACAGGTCTGTCACTGTATAACACTGGGGTACAGTATTGGTGGGGACAGGTCTGTCACTGTATAACACTGGGGTACAGTCCTGGTGGGGACAGGTCTGTCACGGTATAACACTGGGGTACAGTACTGGTGGGGACTGGTCTGTCACTGTATAACACTGGGGTACAGTCCTGGTGGGGACAGGTCTGTCACGGTATAACACTGGGGTACAGTACTGGTGGGGACTGGTCTGTCACTGTATAACACTGGGGTACAGTCCTGGTGGGGACAGGTCTGTCACTGTTTAACACTGGGGTACAGTCCTGGTGGGGACAGGTCTGTCACTGTTTAACACTGGGGTACAGTCCTGGTGGGAACAGGTCTGTCACTGTTTAACACTGGGGTACAGTCCTGGTGGGGACAGGTCTGTCACTGTTTAACACTGGGGTACAGTCCTGGTGGGGACAGGTCTGTCACGGTATAACACTGGGGTACAGTATTGGTGGGGACAGGTCTGTCACTGTATAACACTGGGGTACAGTCCTGGTGGGGACAGGTCTGTCACTGTATAACACTGGGGTACAGTCCTGGTGGGGACAGGTCTGTCACGGTATAACACTGGGGTACAGTACTGGTGGGTACAGGTCTGTCACTGTATGACACTGGGGTACAGTCCTGGTGGGGACAGGTCTGTCACTGTATAACACGGGGGTACAGTCCTGGTGGGGACAGGTCTGTCACTGTTTAACACTGGGGTACAGTCCTGGTGGGGACAGGTCTGTCACTGTATAACACTGGGGTACAGTACTGGTGGGGACAGGTCTGTCACTGTATAACACTGGGCTACAGTACTGGTGGGAACGGGTCTGTCACTGTATAACACTGGGGTACAGTCCTGGTGGGGACAGGTCTGTCACTGTATAACACTGGGGTACAGTACTGGTGGGGACAGGTCTGTCACTGTATAACACTGGGGTACAGTACTGGTGGGAACGGGTCTGTCACTGTATAACACTGGGGTACAGTCCTGGTGGGGACAGGTCTGTCACTGTATAACACTGGGCTACAGTACTGGTGGGAACGGGTCTGTCACTGTATAACACTGGGGTACAGTCCTGGTGGGTACAGGTCTGTCACTGTATAACACTGGGGTACAGTCCTGGTGGGGACAGGTCTGTCACTGTATAACACTGGGGTACAGTACTGGTGGGAACGGGTCTGTCACTGTATAACACTGGGGTACAGTACTGGTGGGGACAGGTCTGTCACTGTAACACTGGGGTACAGTACTGGTGGGAACGGGTCTGTCACTGTATAACACTGGGGTACAGTACTGGTGGGAACGGGTCTGTCACTGTATAACACTGGGGTACAGTCCTGGTGGGGACAGGTCTGTCACTGTATAACACTGGGGTACAGTACTGGTGGGGACAGGTCTGTCACTGTATAACACTGGGGTACAGTACTGGTGGGAACGGGTCTGTCACTGTATAACACTGGGGTACAGTCCTGGTGGGGACGGGTCTGTCACTGTATAACACTGGGGTACAGTCCTGGTGGGGACAGGTCTGTCACTGTATAACACTGGGGTACAGTACGGGTGGGGACAGGCCTGTCACTGCATAACACTGGGGTACAGTCCTGGTGGGTACAGGTCTGTCACTGGATAACACTGGGGTACAGTACTGGTGGGGACAGGTCTGTCACTGTATAACACTGGGGTACAGTCCTGGTGGGGACAGGTCTGTCACTGTTTAACACTGGGGTACAGTCCTGGTGGGGACAGGTCTGTCACTGTATAACACTGGGGTACAGTCCAGGTGGGGACAGGTCTGTCACTGTATAACACTGGGGTACAGTACTGGTGGGAACGGGTCTGTCACTGTATAACACTGGGGTACAGTACTGGTGGGAACGGGTCTGTCACTGTATAACACTGGGGTACAGTCCTGGTGGGGACAGGTCTGTCACTGTATAACACTGGGGTACAGTCCTGGTGGGGACAGGTCTGTCACTGTATAACACTGGGGTACAGTACTGGTGGGAACGGGTCTGTCACTGTATAACACTGGGGTACAGTCCTGGTGGGGACAGGTCTGTCACTGTATAACACTGGGGTACAGTCCTGGTGGGGACAGGTCTGTCACTGTTTAACACTGGGGTACAGTCCTGGTGGGGACAGGTCTGTCACTGTTTAACACTGGGGTACAGTCCTGGTGGGGACAGGTCTGTCACTGTATAACACTGGGGTACATTACAGGTGGGGACAGGTCTGTCACTGTATAACACTGGGGTACAGTATTGGTGGGGACAGGTCTGTCACTGTATAACACTGGGGTACAGTCCTGGTGGGGACAGGTCTGTCACGGTATAACACTGGGGTACAGTACTGGTGGGGACTGGTCTGTCACTGTATAACACTGGGGTACAGTCCTGGTGGGGACAGGTCTGTCACGGTATAACACTGGGGTACAGTACTGGTGGGGACTGGTCTGTCACTGTATAACACTGGGGTACAGTCCTGGTGGGGACAGGTCTGTCACTGTTTAACACTGGGGTACAGTCCTGGTGGGGACAGGTCTGTCACTGTTTAACACTGGGGTACAGTCCTGGTGGGAACAGGTCTGTCACTGTTTAACACTGGGGTACAGTCCTGGTGGGGACAGGTCTGTCACTGTTTAACACTGGGGTACAGTCCTGGTGGGGACAGGTCTGTCACGGTATAACACTGGGGTACAGTATTGGTGGGGACAGGTCTGTCACTGTATAACACTGGGGTACAGTCCTGGTGGGGACAGGTCTGTCACTGTATAACACTGGGGTACAGTCCTGGTGGGGACAGGTCTGTCACGGTATAACACTGGGGTACAGTACTGGTGGGTACAGGTCTGTCACTGTATGACACTGGGGTACAGTCCTGGTGGGGACAGGTCTGTCACTGTATAACACGGGGGTACAGTCCTGGTGGGGACAGGTCTGTCACTGTTTAACACTGGGGTACAGTCCTGGTGGGGACAGGTCTGTCACTGTATAACACTGGGGTACAGTCCTGGTGGGGACAGGTCTGTCACTGTATGACACTGGGTACAGTACTGGTGGGGACAGGTCTGTCACTGTTGAACACTGGGGTACAGTCCTGGTGGGGACAGGTCTGTCACTGTATAACACTGGGGTACAGTACTGGTGGGGACAGGTCTGTCACTGTATAACACTGGGGTACAGTCCTGGTGGGGACAGGTCTGTCACTGTTTAACACTGGGGTACAGTACTGGTGGGGACAGGTCTGTCACTGTTTAACACTGGGGTACAGTCCTGGTGGGGACAGGTCTGTCACTGTATAACACTGGGGTACAGTCCTGGTGGGGACAGGTCTGTCACTGTATTACACTGGGGTACAGTCCTGGTGGGGACAGGTCTGTCACTGTATAACACTGGGGTACAGTACTGGTGGGGACAGGTCTGCCACAGTATAACACTGGGGTACAGTACTGGTGGGGACAGGTCTGCCACAGTATAACACTGGGGTACAGTACTGGTGGGGACAGGTCTGTCACTGTATTACACTGGGGTACAGTACTGGTGGGGACAGGTCTGCCACTGTTTAACACTGGGGTACAGTCCTGGTGGGGACAGGTCTGTCACTGTATAACACTGGGGTACAGTCCTGGTGGGGACAGGTCTGTCACTGTATTACACTGGGGTACAGTACTGGTGGGGACAGGTCTGCCACAGTATAACACTGGGGTACAGTACTGGTGGGGACAGGTCTGTCACTGTTTAACACTGGGGTACAGTCCTGGTGGGGACAGGTCTGTCACTGTATAACACTGGGGTACAGTCCTGGTGGGGACAGGTCTGTCACTGTGTAACACTGGGGTACAGTACTGGTGGGGACAGGTCTGTCACGGTACAACACTGGGGAACAGTACTGGTGGGGACAGGTCTGTCACTGTTTAACACTGGGGTACAGTCCTGGTGGGGACAGGTCTGTCACTGTATTACACTGGGGTACAGTACTGGTGGGGACAGGTCTGTCACTGTTTAACACTGGGGTACAGTCCTGGTGGGGACAGGTCTGTCACTGTATAACACTGGGGTACAGTCCTGGTGGGGACAGGTCTGTCACTGTATTACACTGGGGTACAGTACTGGTGGGGACAGGTCTGCCACCGTATAACACTGGGGTACAGTACTGGTGGGGACAGGTCTGTCACTGTTTAACACTGGGGTACAGTCCTGGTGGGGACAGGTCTGTCACTGTATAACACTGGGGTACAGTCCTGGTGGGGACAGGTCTGTCACTGTGTAACACTGGGGTACAGTACTGGTGGGGACAGGTCTGTCACGGTACAACACTGGGGAACAGTACTGGTGGGGACAGGTCTGTCTCTGTATAACACTGGGGTACAGTACTGGTGGGGACAGGTCTGTCACGGTACAACACTGGGGAACAGTACTGGTGGGGACAGGTCTGTCACGGTACAACACTGGGGAACAGTACTGGTGGGGACAGGTCTGTCTCTGTATAACCCTGGGGTACAGTACTGGTGGGGACAGGTCTGTCATTGTATAACACTGGGGTACAGTACTGGTGGGGACAGGTCTGTCACGGTACAACACTGGGGTACAGTACTAATGGGGAATGGTCTGTCACTTTATAACACTGGGGTACAGTACTGGTGGGGACAGGTCTGTCACTGTATAACACTGGGGTACAGTCCTGGTGGGGACTGGTCTGTCACTGTATAACACTGGGGTACAGTACTGGTGGGGACAGGTCTGTCACGGTACAACACTGGGGAACAGTACTGGTGGGGACAGGTCTGTCATTGTATAACACTGGGGGACAGTACTAATGGGGACAGGTCTGTCACGGTACAACACTGGGGAACAGTACTGGTGGGGACAGGTCTGTCATTGTATAACACTGGGGTACAGTACTAATGGGGAATGGTCTGTCACTTTATAACACTGGGATACAGTACTGGAGGGGACAGGTCTGTCACTGTATAACACTGGGGTACAGTACTGGTGGGGACAGGTCTGTCACTGTATAACACTGGGGTACAGTACTGGTGGGGACAGGTCTGTCACTGTATAACACTGGGGTACAGTACTGGAGGGGACAGGTCTGTCACTGTATAACACTGGGGTACAGTACTGGTGGGGACAGGTCTGTCACTGTATAACACTGGGGTACAGTACTGGTGGGGACAGGTCTGTCACTGTATAACACTGGGGTACAGTACTGGAGGGGACAGGTCTGTCACTGTATAACACTGGGGTACAGTACTGGAGGGGACAGGTCTGTCACTGTATAACACTGGGGTACAGTACAGGTGGGGACAGGTCCGTCACTGTATAACACTGGGGTGCAGTACCGGTGGGGACAGGTCCGTCACTGTATAACACTGGGGTACAGTACTGGTGGGGAGAGGTCTGTCTCTGTATAACACTGGGGGACAGTCCTGGTGGGGACAGGTCTGTCTCTGTTTAACACTGGGGCACAGTACTGGTGGGGACAGGTCTGTCACTGTGTAACACTGGGGTACAGTACTGGTGGGGACGGGTCTGTCACTGTATAACACTGGGGTACAGTACTGGTGGGGACAGGTCTGTCACTGTATAACACTGGGGTACTGTACTGGTGGGGACAGGTCTGTCACTGTGTAACACTGGGGTACAGTACTGGTGGGGACAGATCTGTCACTGTATAACACTGGGGTACAGTACTGGTGGGGACGGGTCTGTCACTGTATAACACTGGGAGCCAGTACCGGTGGGGACGGGTCTGTCTCTGTATAACACTGGGGTACAGTACTGGTGGGGACAGATCTGTCACTGTATAACACTGGGGTACAGTACTGGTGGGGACAGGTCTGTTGCTGTATAACACTGGGGGCCAGTACTGGTGGGGACAGGTCTGTCACTGTATAACACTGGGGTACAGTACTGGTGGGGACAGGTCTGTCACTGTGTAACACTAGGGTACAGTACCGGTGGGGACAGATCTGTCACTGTATAACACTGGGGTACAGTACCGGTGGGGACAGGTCCGTCACTGTATAACACTGGGGTACAGTACCGGTGGGGGCAGGTCTGTCACTGTATAACACTGGGGCACAGTACCGGTGGGGGCAGGTCCGTCACTGTATAACACTGGGGTACAGTACTGGTGGGGAGAGGTCTGTCACTGTATAACACTGGCGTACAGTACCGGTGGGGACAGGTCCGTCACTGTATAACACGGGTACAGTAGTGGAGGGGACAGGTCTGTCACTGTATAACACTGGGGTACAGTACCGGTGGGGACAGATCCGTCACTGTATAACACTGGGATAGAGTACTAGAGGGGACAGGTCTGTCACTGTATAACACTGGGGTACAGTACCGGTGGGGACAGGTCTGTCACTGTATAACACTGGGGTACAGTACCGGTGGGGACAGGTCTGTCACTGTATAACACTGGGGTACAGTGCCGGTGGGGACAGGTCTGTCACTGTATAACACTGGGGTACAGTACCGGTGGGGACAGGTCTGTCACTGTATCACACTGGGGTACAGTACCAGTGGGGACAGGTCTGTCACTGTATCGCACTGGGGTACAGTACCAGTGGGGACAGGTCCGTCACTGTATAACACTGGGGTACAGTACTGGTGGGGACAGGTCTGTCACTGTGTAACACTGGGATACAGTACTGGTGGGGACAGGTCTGTCACTGTATAACACTGGGGTACAGTACTGGTGGGGACAGGTCTGTCACTGTATAACACTGGGGTACAGTACTGGTGGGGACAGGTCTGTCACTGTATAACACTGGGGTACAGTACTGGTGGGGACAGGTCTGTCACTGTATAACACTGGGGAACAGTACTGGTGGGGACAGGTCTGTCACTGTATAACACTGGGGAACAGTACTGGTGGGGACAGGTCTGTCACTGTATAACACTGGGGTACAGTACTGGTGGGGACAGGTCTGTCACTGTATAACACTGGGGTACAGTACTGGTGGGGACAGGTCTGTCACTGTATAACACTGGGGAACAGTACTGGTGGGGACAGGTCTGTCACTGTATAACACTGGGGAACAGTACTGGTGGGGACAGGTCTGTCACTGTATAACACTGGGGTACAGTACTGGTGGGGACAGGTCTGTCACTGTATAACACTGGGGTACAGTACTGGTGGGGACAGGTCTGTCACTGTATAACACTGGGGTACAGTACTGGTGGGGACAGGTCTGTCACTGTATAACACTGGGGAACAGTACTGGTGGGGACAGGTCTGTCACTGTATAACACTGGGGAACAGTACTGGTGGGGACAGGTCTGTCACTGTATAACACTGGGGTACAGTACTGGTGGGGACAGGTCTGTCACTGTATAACACTGGGGTACAGTACTGGTGGGGACAGGTTTTTTTTTTATTTCCAAAATATACTTTATTCATAAAAATCTGTAAAAATTACATTGCCAAACAGATTCCAAACAGCACCAAAAAATACAACCATTGCAAGGGTGATCAGTTTCCTTCAATACTGTCATGAGTTTCTTCCCAACCCTTCCGTTTCACAATTGTCATGTCAATTACAGTTTTACATTTACAGCAATTGAGAATATTAACGATACAGTTCGAGGGGTTTCCCATGGATCCAGCCCCTCAGTCAAGCTTGGTGGGGGAACCTTGCACTGTGGTCTTTCCCCATTGAGCCTTTGCTGCGGCTGCCCCAAGCTTTAGTGCGTCCCTCAGCACGTAGTCCTGGACCTTGGAATGTGCCAGTCTGCAACATTCGGTGGTGGACAACTCTTTGCGCTGGAAGACCAGCAAGTTTCGGGCAGACCAAAGGGCGTCTTTCACCGAATTGATAGTCCTCCAGCAGCAGTTGATGTTTGTCTCGGTGTGCGTCCCTGGGAACAGCCCGTAGAGCACAGACTCCTGTGTTACAGAGCTGCTTGGGATGAACCTTGACAAAAACCACTGCATCTCTTTCCACACCTGCTTTGCAAAGGCACATTCCAGGAGGAGGTGGGCGACCGTCTCTTCCCCACCACAGCCAACGCGGGGGCACTGTGCGGAGGGGGCGAGACTTCGGGTGTGCATGAAGGATCTGACGGGGAGGGCCCTTCTCACCACCAGCCAAGCTACGTCTTGGTGCTTGTTTGAAAGTTCTGGTGATGAGGCATTCCGCCAAATGACTTTGACGGTCTGCTCGGGAAACCATCCGACAGGATCCACCGTTTCCTTTTCCCGTAGGGCCTTGAGGACATTCCGTGCAGACCACTGCCTGATGGACTGGTGGTCAAAGGTGTTTTTCCGCAGAAACTGCTCCACGAAGGATAGGTGGTACGGCGCTGCCCAACTGCATGGTGCGTTCCGCGGCAATGTGACCAGGCCCATCCTTCGCAACACCGGGGACAGATAGAACCTCAGCACATAGTGACACTTGGAGTTTGCGTACTGGGGATCTACACACAGCTTGATGCAGCCGCACACGAAGGTGGTCATCAGGGTGAGGGCCGCGTTGGGTACATTTTTCCCGCCCTGGCGAGAGAGAGACAGAGGGAACTGTCCCGACTCCAGAAAATTATGCAAAATCTACTCCGGTTGCAGTCAATGGGGGTCGAGGTGAAGGAGGACCTCCAAGAGGTGAAGAGCCAGCAGGCCTCGCTTTTTGCCAAGGAGGCCTCCAAGATCATCTTCCGGTCCAGAGTCCGCTCCATCGAGCAGGATGAGACGTGCTCGCGTTACTTCTTCCAAAAGGTACACAGAGAGAGCTCTGTTATCAGCAGCCTGAAGGAAGAAGATGGCTCGGTAAAGTCTTCGCAGTCCGACGTACTAAGGATCAGCTAATCCTTTTATGCTGGGCTGTATGACGCGAAGCCCACAGAAAGCAGAGCCTCCCAGTCCTTCCTGTCATCTATCACAGAGGTCTTAGATGACAGCAGGAGGGGGAGACTGGACAAGCCGCTAACTCTGGACGAGCTGACAAAGGCCGTCGAGTCTTTCGAGACGAGTAAAACTCCCGGGAGTGACGGCTTACCTGTCGAGTTGTACTCGGCCCTGTGGGACTGGGTCGGCCCGGACCTGCTGGAAGTATACGAGAGTATGCTCCTGGCCGGCAGCATGTCAGAGACCATGAGAAAAGGCATCATCACCCTCATTTACAAGCAGAAGGGGGAGAGGGCAGAAATCAGAAATTGGCGGCCCATCTCACTGCTTAATGTTGATTACAAGATTCTGTCCAAAGTCATAGCCAGTCGAGTCAAGTCTGCTCTGGAGTTGGTGATTCACCCCGATCAGACCTGTACTGTACCCGGCAGGAAGATCTCTGATAGTCTCGCGCTACTCAGGGATACGATCGCCTACGTACGGGACAGGAGGGTGGACACCTGCCTCATCAGCCTGGACCAGGAGAAGGCTTTTGACAGGATATCGCACACCTCCATGATGGACGTGCTTTCCAAAATGGGGTTTGGGGAGGGAATCTGCAATTGGATCCAACTGCTCTACACAAACATCAGTAGCGCAGTGTCAATCAACGGGTGGGAATCTGAAAGTTTCCCGATCAAATCTGGAGTCAGACAGGGCTGCCCTCTGTCCCCGGTCTTGTTTGTTTGCTGTATTGAACCCTTTGCTGAGTCTATTAGGAAGGATGTGAGCATAAGAGCGGTGACAATCCCAGGCAGCGGAGGCACTCAGGTCAAAACCTCCCTGTACATGGATGACGTCGCCGTCTTCTGCTCGGATCCGCTGTCCGTGCGCAGACTGATGAGCATCTGCGACCAGTTCGAACTGGCCTCGGGAGCCAAAGTTAACCACGGCAAGAGTGAGGCCATGTTCTTTGGTAACTGGGCTGACCGATCCTTTGTCCCCTTCACCGTCAGGTCAGATTACCTGAAGGTGCTGGGGATATGGTTCGGAAGGGCCGGGGCGTGCACCAAAACATGGGAGGAGCGAGTAGCCAAGGTACGACAAAAGTTGGCCATGTGGGGGCAGCGATCTCTCTCCATTGTGGGTAAGAACCTGGTCATCAGGTGCGAGGCGCTCACATTGTTGCTCTACGTGGCGCAGGTCTGGCCCATACCCCACTCCTGCGCCGTGGCAGTCACCCGAGCCATTTTCCGCTTCGTCTGGGGATCTAAAATGGACCGGGTCCGGAGGGACACGATGTTCAAATCTCTGGACTGGTGGGGACAGGTCCGTCACTGTATAATACTGGGGTACACTACGCCCCCTTTTGGTGAATCTTTGTTCACAGCATTCCAATTATAAGACAAAGAAACCAATTCACACTGGTTTTCTGAGGTTTAAAGAAGAAAAATGAAATTTTATTAAAGCTTAAACTCTCATACAGTTAAAACCTACAGAAACACAATTCCTCTACGCTGGCATGCACATGCGATACAGACATGCAAATAGGTAAAGAGAAGAGAATAAATTATAAGGTGGAAGATTTGAGGCAGTCTCTAAAGGGGTTCTTTACTGTGTTTCAAACTGACTTGATTGTAGGTCGTCTTGCTGTTTCGTTGGGGCCCAGTATTCTTCTTAAACATTGTTCACATTGGAGACATTTCTCTCTTTGAGGTTCACGTGTTTCCACCAGATTCTGTTGCGTGGGAAAGACATGGAGGCAGGCAGGACTGGAGAGGAGGTTCTGTTGCGACCGGGAGCACATGGCTTTCTGAATTCAAATCCTCTGTTGGAAGTTCTAATTTTGTTTTTCCAATTTAAAACTCCTCTAGTTGGCCAGCAGGTGGTCATGTGACTGACTGGTTTGACCAGGTCTCTCTGTATTGGGACAGGGACTGGTTCCTTTGTTCCTACACTGTCTGTTTCTATGCAAATGTCTTTCTAGTCAGGGGCTTGCAATTTTCAGTTCATGCTCATGTGGTGACATCATGGGTGCCTCAGTCTTGGCAGGTGGGGTGTTTGCCTGACAATAGTAAAAGGCCTCTAGGCAGCAGTGATCATAATATGATTTTTTACGTTCAGTTTGAGGGAGAGGTTGGGCTGAATGGCCTGTTTGTCGGTTTCTATATTGCTTGTCAAGTATGAACATTACAGCTTTTGATGGGAGAACTGTCGGGCAATGAAAATGATATCAATTTGAATTGAAGTCACACACCATCCTGACTTGGAACTATATCGCCGTTCCTTCACTGCCGCTGGCTCAAATCCTGGAATTCCCTTCCGAACAGCACTGTTGGTGTACCCACACCCCAAGGACTGCAGCAGTACAAGAAGGCAGCTCACCACCACCTTCTCAAGGGCGGCGCAGTGGTTAGCACCGCAGCTTCGCAGCTCCAGGGACCCGGGTTCGATTCTGGGTACTGCCTGTGCGGAGTTTGCAAGTTCTCCCTGTGACCGCGTGGGTTTCCGCCGGGTGCTCCGGTTTCCTCCCACAGCCAAAGACTTGCAGGTTGATAGGTAAATTGGTTTTTGTAAATTGCCCCTAGTGTAGGTAGGTGGTAGGAGAATGGTAGGGAATATGGGATTAATGTAGGAGGGGATGTGGTAGGGAATATGGAATTAATATAGGATTAGTATAAATGGGTGGTTGATGGTTGGCACAGACTCGGTGGGCCGAAGGGCCTGTTTCAGTGCTGTATCTCTCTGTGATTCTCTAATTAGGGATGGGCAGCGATGCCCGATTCTGATGAACGAATAAGAAAAGAAAAAGTAATGAAGGATGTTGGGCAAATAAAGTGAGGGAATGCACAATAAATGGGAGGATATTGAGAGGGGTAGAAGAAGTGAGAGACCTTGGAATGCATGTCCACAGGCCCCTGAAGGTAGCAGGACAGGTAGATAGAGTGGTGAATGCCTTTATTGGCTGAGGTACAGAATACAAAAGCAGGGATGTAATGCTGGAACTGTATAAAATGCTGGTTAGGCCACAGTTGGAGTATTGTGTACAGTTCTGGTCACCACATTACAGGAAGGACAGAATTGCTCTGGAGAGAGTATAGAGGAGATTTACAGGAATGTTAACAGGGTTCGAATGTTGCAGCTATGAGGAAAGATTGGATTGGCCAGGGATGTTTTCCTTAGAACAGAGGAGGCTGAGGGGTGACTTAATAGAGGTGTATAAAATTATGAGCGGCGCAGTGGTTAGCACTGCAGCCTCACAGCTCCAGCGACCCGGGTTCAATTCCGGGTACTGCTTGTGTGGAGTTTGCAAGTTCTCTCTGTGTCTGCGTGGGTTTTCTCCGGGTGCTCCGGTTTCCTCCCACACGCCAAAAGACTTGCAGGTTGATAGGTAAATTGGCCATTATAAATTGTCACTAGTATAGGTAGGTGGTAGGGAAATATAGGGATAGGTGGGGATGTGGTAGGAATATGGGATTAGTGTAGGATTAGTATAAATGGGTGGTTGATGGTCGGCACAGACACGGTGGGCCGGAGGGCCTGTTTCAGTGCTGTATCTCTAAACATAAACTAAACATAGAGTAGACAGGAAGGACCTGTTTCCCCTGGCGGAGAGATCAATTACCGAGGGCACAGATTTAAAGTGATTGGGAGAAGGATTAGAGGGGACATGAGGAAAAACTTTGTCACCCAGAGGGTGGCGGGTATCTGGAATTCACTGCCAGGGGCGGTGGTGGAAGCAGAAATCCTCAATTCATTTAAAAGGTACCTGGACATGCACCTGATGTGCTGTAACCGGCAAGGCTATGGACCAGGTGCTGGAAGGTGGGATTAGATTGGGCCGCTAGTTTTTTCGGCCGTGCAGATATGATGGGCTGAATGGCCTCCTTCTGTGCTGTAACTTTTCTCTGGTTGGGTCATTTATAATTGGAATAGACTCTTCGGGTGGTCTCAGTAATGAAGCATTCACTGAAACCGCTGCAGCTCCACCGGTGCCCTCTGTACCTCACCGTGGGTCAGCCTTGGTGTGTGAACACACAGCATCAAATCCTGTGTGTGGATTGTGTGTTTACTGTCAGTGAGCTGAAATCATACCGGATAAATACTTCACTTCAGTCAGTGCTGATCCACTAAGTGACAACAGGAAGCAAAGCTTCTAACAATGGGGTGTGGGTGTCTGTGCAAGTGTAACTTTATCTGACCTGTGTGAACAACTTTGTTTTCAAATCTCATAACCTCCTGTGTGTATATGAAGGGCTTTAGACTGTTCTCCATTACATGCTAACTTCCTCCTCACACTGGTTAACAGGTATTGGCAGTTATTACAGGCATGCTGTTCCCTGCGGGTATTTCACAGCCTGTAGTAATGAGGGCTGGATGTTTGCACCACAGGGTCATAGAGTTATACAGCACAGAAACAGGCCCTTCGGCCCATCGTGTCTGTGCCGGCCATCAAACACCTATCTATTCTAATCCCATTTTCCAGCACTTGGCCCGTAGCCTTGTATGCTATGACGTTTCAAGTGCTCATCTAAATACTTCTTAAATGTTGTGAGGGTTCTTGCCTCTACCACCACTTCAGGCAGTGTGTTCCAGATTCCACCCACCCTCTGGGTGAAAAATTCTTTCCTCAAATCCCCTCTAAACTTCCTGCTCCTTACCTTAAATCTATGCCCACTGGTTATTGATCTCTCCGCTAAGGGAGAAAGTTTCTTCCTATCAATGCCCCTCATATTTTGTGTACTTCAATCATAACTCCTCTCAGCCTTCTCTGCTCTAAGGAAAACAACCCTAGCCTTTTCCATCTCTCTTCATAGCTGAAATGCTCCAGCCCAGGCAACATCCTGGTGAATCTCCTCTGCACCCTCTCCAGTGCAATCACATCCTTCCTATAGTGTGGTGACCAGAACTGTACACAGTACTCCAACTGTGGCCTAACTAGCATTTTATACAGCTCCATCATAACCTCCCTGCTCTTATATTCTATGCCTTGGCTAATAAAGGCATATGTCTTCCTAACCACCTTATCTACCTGTGCTGCTGCCTTCAGTGATCTATGGACAAGTACACAAAAGTCCCTCTGACCTTCTGTACTTCCTAGGATCCTACCATCCATTGTATATTCCCTTGCCTTGTTAGTCCTCCCAAAGTGCATCACCTCACACTTCTCAGGGTTAAATTCCATTTGCCACTGCTCCGCCCATATTACCAGCCCATCTATATAGTCCTGTAATCGAAGGCTTTCCTCCTCACTATTTACAACACCACCAATTTTCGTGTCATCTGCAAACCTACTGATCATACCTCCTATATTCATGTCTAAATCATTAATGTACACTACAAACAGCAAGGGTCCCAACACCGATCCCTGTAGTACACCACTGGTCAGAGGCTTCCACTCACAAAAACAACCCTCGACCATCACCCTCTGCCTCCTGCCACTAAGCCAATTTTGGATCCAATTTGTCAAATTGCCCTGGATCCCATGGGCTCTTACCTTCTTGACCAATCTCCCATGCGGGACCTTATCAAAAGCCTTACTGAAGTCCATGTAGACTACATCAACTGCTTTACCCTCATCTACACATCTAGTCACCTCCTCGAAAAATTCAATCAAATTAGTTAGACACGATCTCCCACTGACAAAGCCATGCTGACTATCCCTGATTAATCCCTGCCAAGTGGAGATTAATCCTGTCCCTCAGAATTGTTTCCAATAGTTTCCCTACCACTGATGTTAGACTCACAGGCCTGTAATTACCTGGTTTATCCCTGCTACCCTTCTTGAATAATGGCACCACATTTGCTGTCCTCCAGTCCTCTGGCACCTCTCCTGTGGCAAGAGAGGATTTGAAAATTTGTGTCAGCGCCCGTGCAATCTCCTCCCTTGCCTCACATAGCAGCCTGGGTATATACCTCATCTGGGCCTGGGGATTTATCCACTTTTAAGCCTGCTAAAACTGCTAATACCTCCTCCCTTTCAATGCTAATTTGTTCAAGTATAGCACAACCCCCCTCCCTGATCTCTACACCTACATCGTCCTCCTCCATAGTGAACACAGATGAAAAGTAATCATTTAAAGCCTCACCTACATCCTCCGGCTCCACACACAGATTGCCACTTTGGTCCCTAATGGGCCCTACTCTTTCTCTGGTTATCCTCTTGCCCTGAATATACTTATAAAACGCCTTGAGATATTCCTTTATCTTGCCCGCCAATGTTTTTTCATGCCCCCTCTTCACTCTCCTAATTACTTTTTAAGTACCCCCTACACTTCCTATACTCCTCTGGGGCCTCCGCTGTTTGCAGCCCTCTCAATCTGCCATAAGCCTCCTTTTTTTTTCCTTATCCAATCCTCTATATCCCTTGACATCCAGGGTTCCCTGGACTTGTTGGTCCTACCCTTCACCTTTACGGGAACATGTTGGCTCTGAACTCTCACTATTTCCTTTTTGAATGACACCCACTGGTCTGATGTAGACTTTCCTACAAGTAGCTGCACCCAGTCCACTTTGGTCAGATCCTGTTTTATCATATTGAAATCGGCCTTCCTCCAATTTGTCCTTTTCCATTACTACCTTACACCTTAGAGTTATGGTCACTATCCCTGAAATGCTTCCCCACTGACACTTCTACCACTTGTCCAGCTTCATTCCCTAGGATTAGGTCCAGTACCGTCCCTTCTCTTGTAGGACTTTCTACGTACTGGCTCAAAAAGCTCTCCTGTATGCATTTTAAGAATTCCGCCCTCTTTAAGCCTTTTGCACTAAGACTATCCCAGTTAATATTGGGGAAGTTGAAATCCCCTACTATCATTACCGTATTATTTTTGCACCTCTCTGAGATTTGCCTACATATTTGCTCCTCTATCTCTCCCTGACTGTTTGGAGGCCTGTAGTACACTCCCAGCCAAGTGATATCCCCCTTTTTGTTTTTAAGTTCTGCCCATATGGCCTCATTTGAGGAACCTTCTAAGATATCATCCCTCCTTACTGCAGTAATTGACTCCTTGATCAACAGTGCAATACAGGGAGGCACAGTGGCGCAGTGGTTAGCACCGCAGCCTCACAGCTCCAGGGACCCGGGTTCGATTCTGGGTACTGCCTGTGTGGAGTTTGCAAGTTCTCCCTGTGTCTGCGTGGGTTTTCGCTGGGTGCTCCGGTTTCCTCCCGCATCCAAAAGACTTGCAGGTGATAGGTAAATTGGCCATTGTAAATTGCCCCTAGTGTAGGTAGGGAATATGGGATTACTGTAGGGTTAGTATAAATGGGTGGTTGATGGTCGGCACAGACTCAGTGGGCCGAAGAGCCTGTTTCAGTGCTGTATCTCTAAACCACCTCCTCTTTTACACCACCGCCTGTCACACCTGACGATTCTATACCCTGGAATATTGAGCTGCCAGTCCTGTTCTATATTGGACTGTGCATCACCCCCTACTGTACCTCCACTCTGTATCCCATCCTCCTGCCAAATTAGTTTTAAACCACCCCCCCCCCCCCCCCCCACAACAGCACTAGCAAATCTCCCAGTAAGGATGTTGGTCCCATTCCGGTTCAGGTACAACCCGTCCAACTTGTACAGGTCCCACCTTTGCCAGAAACAGACCCAGTGATCCAGGAAACTAAAGCCCTCCCTCCTGCACCATCTCTTCGGCCACACATTCATCTGCTCTATCCTCCTATTTCTATACTCACTAGCACATGGCACTGGGAGTAATCCAGAGATTACAACCTTTGAGGTCCTGCTTTTTAATCTGCTACCTACCTCCCTAAATTCTTGTTGCAGGACCTCATCCCTCTTTCTACCTATGTCATTGGTACCAATGTGAACCACGACCTCTGACTGTTCACCCTCCCCCTTCAGAATGTCCTGCAGCCGCTCTGTGACATTCTTGACCCCAGCGCCAGGGAGGCAACATACCATCCTGGAGTCTCATTTGCGGCCACAGAAACGCCTATCTGTTCCCCTTACGATAGAATCCCTGATCACTATGGCTCTCCCAGTCTTTTTCCTTCCCTGCTGTGCAGCAGAACCCTCCGTGGTGCCACAAACTTGGCTGTTGCTGCTTTCCCCTGGGAGGTCATCCCCCCCCAACAGTATCCAAAGCGGTATATCTGAGAGGGGGATGGCCACAGGGGACTCCTGCACGACCTGCCTGAGCCTACTACTCCGTCTGGTGGTCACCCATCCCTTTTCTGCCTGTGCAGCCATTACCTGCGGTGTGACCACCTCACTAAACATGCTATCCATGACATCCTCAGCATCGCGGATGTTCCACAGTGAATCCACCCGCAGCTCCAGCTCTGTAATGCGGGTAGTCAGTAGCTGCAGATGGATACACTTCCTGCACACATGGTCGTCAGGGACACTGAAAACATCCCTGATTTCCCACATAGCGCAGGAGGAGCAGATCACGGGGCTGAGCTCTCCTGTCATGACAGCCTTAGATTAATCTCCTTCGATACTCCCTTTAATATTGAGTACTAATTACGATAGGGACCTTATTCCACTCCAAACACTACCTACTACAATCTAAATTCCCGACCTTGACTTTTACTTTGGCTATTAAAAGTAGCAAAAAAAGGGTAGAAATACTCACCTGTTGCTACTTACCAATCAGCTGCCTCCCCTTGCAACGCATCATTTACTGAACTGTGACGTCAGTCCTGGAACACTCTCGCTATCCCTGTGAGAGTGTGTGAGCCGCTGGACCTCCCGCTGGCCGGTGCCTGTCTCCTCACAGGTCCACTCGGTCTCGCTCTGTCCCTGTGAGAGTGTGTGAGCCGCTGGACCTCCCGCTGGCCGGTGCCTGTCTCCTCACAGGTCCTCTCGGTCTCGCTCTGTCCCTGTGAGAGTGTGTGAGCCGCTGGACCTCCCGCTGGCCGGTGCCTGTCTCCTCACAGGTCCACTCGGTCTCGCTCTGTCCCTGTGAGAGTGTGTGAGCCGCTGGACCTCCCGCTGGCCGGTGCCTGTCTCCTCACAGGTCCACTCGGTCTCGCTCTGTCCCTGTGAGAGTGTGTGAGCCGCTGGACCTCCCGCTGGCCGGTGCCTGTCTCCTCACAGGTCCTCTCGGTCTCGCTCTGTCCCTGTGAGAGTGTGTGAGCCGCTGGACCTCCCGCTGGCCGGTGCCTGTCTCCTCGCAGGTCCACTCGGTCTCGCTCTGTCCCTGTGAGAGTGTGCGAGCCACTGGACCTCCCGCTGGCCGGTGCCTGTCTCCTCACAGGTCCACTCGGTCTCGCTCTGTCCCTGTGAGAGTGTGCGAGCCACTGGACCTCCCGCTGGCCGGTGCCTGTCTCCTCACAGGTACACTCGGTCTCGCTCTGTCCCTGTGAGAGTGTGTGAGCCACTGGACCTCCCGCTGGCCGGTGCCTGTCTCCTCACAGGTACACTCGGTCTCGCTCTGTCCCTGTGAGAGTGTGTGAGCCGCTGGACCTCCCGCTGGCCGGTGCCTGTCTCCTCACAGGTACACTCGGTCTCGCTCTGTCCCTGTGAGAGTGTGTGAGCCGCTGGACCTCCCGCTGGCCGGTGCCTGTCTCCTCGCAGGTCCACTCGGTCTCGCTCTGTCCCTGTGAGAGTGTGTGAGCCGCTGGACCTCCCGCTGGCCGGTGCCTGTCTCCTCACAGGTACACTCGGTCTCGCTCTGTCCCTGTGAGAGTGTGTGAGCCGCTGGACCTCCCGCTGGCCGGTGCCTGTCTCCTCACAGGTACACTCGGTCTCGCTCTGTCCCTGTGAGAGTGTGTGAGCCGCTGGACCTCCCGCTGGCCGGTGCCTGTCTCCTCGCAGGTCCACTCGGTCTCGCTCTGTCCCTGTGAGAGTGTGCGAGCTGCTGGACCTCCCGCTGGCCGGTGCCTGTCTCCTCGCAGGTCCACTCGGTCTCGCTCTGTCCCTGTGAGAGTGTGAGAGTTGCTGGACCTCCCGCTGGCCGGTGCCTGTCTCCTCACAGGTCCACTCGGTCTCGCTCTGTCCCTGTGAGAGTGTGTGAGCCGCTGGCCGGTGCCTCTCTCCTCACAGGTCCACTCGGTCTTGCTCTGTCCCTGTGAGAGTGTGTGAGCTGCTGGACCTCCCGCTGGCCGGTGCCTGTCTCCTCACAGGTCCACTCGGTCTCGCTCTGTCCCTGTGAGAGTGTGTGAGCTGCTGGACCTCCCGCTGGCCGGTGCCTGTCTCCTCACAGGTCCACTCGGTCTCGCTCTGTCCCTGTGAGAGTGTGAGAGTTGCTGGACCTCCCGCTGGCCGGTGCCTGTCTCCTCACAGGTCCACTCGGTCTCGCTCTGTCCCTGTGAGAGTGTGAGAGCTGCTGGACCTCCCGCTGGCCGGTGCCTGTCTCCTCACAGGTCCACTCGATCTCGCTCTGTCCCTGTGAGAGTTGCTGGACCTCCTGCTGGCCGGTGCCTGTCTCCTCACAGGTCCACTCAGTCTCGCTCTGTCCCTGTGAGAGTGTGTGAGCTGCTGGACCTCCCGCTGGCCGGTGCCTGTCTCCTCGCAGGTCCACTCGGTCTCGCTCTGTCCCTGTGAGAGTGTGTGAGCTGCTGGACCTCCCGCTGGCCGGTGCCTGTCTCCTCGCAGGTCCACTCGGTCTCGCTCTGTCCCTGTGAGAGTGTGTGAGCCGCTGGACCTCCCGCTGGCCGGTGCCTGTCTCCTCGCAGGTCCACTCGGTCTCGCTCTGTCCCTGTGAGAGTGTGTGAGCTGCTGGACCTCCCGCTGGCCGGTGCCTGTCACCTCGCAGGTCCACTCGGTCTCGCTCTGTCCCTGTGAGAATGTGAGAGCCGCTGGACCTCCCGCTGGCCGGTGCCTGTCTCCTCACAGGTCCACTCGGTCTCGCTCATTCTGGAACCTCCTGCACCTTGTCCCAGGTCCACTCAATGTGCAGTAACACTGGGCTCAGCTCAGAAGCCGTTCATCCAGATTTCTTGGATACTTTTTCTGTGTGACTATCTGTGAGGAATGGGCAAGTTTGTGGATTCTGCTTTTCTGATTGTGATTGTGATTGCTTTGCCCAAGGCCTTGCAGCTTTGTGTGTATAAATCCCTCACAGGTGAGGGAGGAGGGGAGTTAAGCTACTATCTGCTCAAAGTCCCGTCTCAGGTGAATGTAAAATATCCCAGGGTACTGTTTGAACAAGAGCAGGGGAGCAGTGTCCTGGGCCAATATTTAGAATCATAGAATCATTACAGCACTGGAGAAGGCCATTCGACCCATCGTGTCCTTGCTGATTCACCGAAGGAGAAATTCACGTACTGCCACTCCCCCATCCCTCCACCTCAGATATTTAAAATATATAGAAAATATCGAAAAATGTTTGGCACAGAAGGCGGCCACGAAAAATGAGCCACCCAGCCTAATCGCACCTTCCAGCACTTGATCCGTATGCCTGGAGGTTACAGGATTTCAGATGCATATCCAGACTCCTTTTGAATGAGTTGAGGGTCTCTGCCTCAACTGTCCTTTCAGGCAGTGAGTTCCAGACCATCACCACCCTCTGGGTGAAAAATCTTTTCCTCATCTTCCCTCTAATTTTTCTACCAATCACTTTAAATCTATGCCCCCTCGTCACTGACTTCTCTGCTAAGGTGAATAGACCCTTCACCTCCACTCTATCCAGGCCTCTCAAAATTTTGTACATTTCAATCAGATCTCCCCTCAGCTTTCTCTGTTCTAACGAGAACAACTCCAGCCTATCCAATCTTTCCTCACAGCTGCATTTTTCCAGTCCCGGCAACATCCTCGTAAATCTCCTCTGTACCCTCTCTAGTGCAATTACATCCTTTCTGTAATGGGGTGACCTGAACTGCACACAGTACTCAAGTTGTGGCCTAACCAATGAGTTATACAGTTCCAGCATAACCTCCCTGATCTTGTATTCTACACCTCAGCTAATAAAGGAAAGGATTCTATATGCCTTCTTAACCACCTTATCGACCTGTCCTAGTACCTTCAGGGATCTGTGGACATTCACTCCAAGGTCCCTCACTTCCTCTACACTTCTCAATATTTTCCCATTAATCGTGTATTGCTTTGCCTTGTTTGACCTCCCCAAATGCATCACCTCACACTTCTCCAAGTTGAATTCCATTTGCCACTTTTCTGCCCATCTGATCAGACCATCAATATCTTCCTGCAGCCTACAACTATCCGCCTTGCTATCTACCACACGGCCAATCTTTGTGTCATCTGCAAACTGCTTGATCGTGCCCCCTACATTTACGTCTAAGTTGTTAATATATACCACAAAAAGCAGGTGACCCAGTACTGAGCCCTGCAGAACACCACTGGAAACAGCCTCCAGTCGTTAAAACACCCGTCAACAATTACCCTTTGTTTCCTGCCACTGAGACAATTTTATATCCATCTTGCTGCATTTCCCTGGAGCCTGTGGAATTTTAATTTTTTGAACCAGTCTGCCATGTGGGACCTTGTCAAAAGCCTTGCTAAAATCCATGTAGACCACATCAACTGCACTATCCTCATCAATCTTCCCTGCTACTTCTTCAAAAAATTCAATCAAGTTGGTCAGACAAGATCTTCCCTTAACAAATCCATGCTGACTATCCTTGATTAACCTGTGTCTTTCTAAGTGACAGTTTATCCTGTGTCTCAGAATAGATTCCAATAATTTGCCCAATACTGAGGTTAGACTGACTGGCCTGTAATTATTCAGTCTGTCCTTCGCTCCCTTTTTAAACAAAGGTACAACATTAGAAATTCTCCAATCCTCCAGCACCACACCTGTATCCAGTGAGGATTGGAAAATGATGGTCAGACTCTCTGCTATTTCCTCTCTTGCTTTTAACAGCCTGGGATACATTTCATCCGGCCCTGATGATTTATCAACTTTCAAGGATGCTCATCCCATTAATACTTCCTCTCTCCCTATGTTTATCACATCCAATACTTCACACTCTTCCACCTTAATTACAATATCTGCTTCGTCCCCCTCTTTTGTGAAGACAGATGCAAAGTATTCATTAAGAACCATATCAACATCTTCCGCCCCTACGTATAGGTTACCTTTTTGGTCTTTTATGGGCCGTATTCTCTCCTTAGTTATCCCCTTACTCTTAATGTATTGATAAAACATCTTTGGGTTCACCTTGATTTTGCTTGCCAATATTCTTTCCTGCCCTCTCTTTACTTTCCTAATTTCCTTTTTGATTTCACCCCTTCACTTTTTATACTCCTCTCGGCTTTCTGTAGTATTGTGTTCTCGGTGCCTGACACAAATTCATTTCTTCCTCAACCAACATCACTAATCATATTATTTAGTCATTATTACATTGTTGTTTGTGGGAGCTTGCTGTGCACAAATGGCTGCCGAGTTTCCTACATTACAACAGTGACTACAATTCAAAAACACTTCACTGGCTGTGAAGCACTATGTTTGCAATTGTGGGGTTGCATTTGGGCCGGAGATCAGCTTCCGAGCCCACATCCTCTCTGTCATCAAGGCCACCTATTTCCTACTCTACCTCAGCTCATCTGCTGCTGAAACTCTCATCAGTGTCTTTGTTTCAAAGCACTATTTCAAAGCACTCCTGGCCGGTCTTCTATCTTCCAGCCCCCATAAACTTGAGTTCATCCAAAACTCTGCTGCCCACGTGCTAACCCGCACCAGGTACTGTTCGCCCCGTCACCCCTGTGCTCACGGACCGACATTCTCTCCTGGTTAAGCAATGCCTCAATATAAAAATTCTCATTCTTGTTTGGAAATCGCTCCGTGGCCTCACCCTTCCCTATCTCCTCCAGCTCCACAACCCTCCGATATCTCTGCATTCCTCGAATTCTGGCCTCTTGAGCATCACCAATTTTAATCACTCCACCACTGGGCCCTGATCTCTGAAATTCCTTCCCTAAACCTCCCTCTCTCTATCCCTCTCTCTCTCTCTCTCTATCCCTCTCTCTCTCTCTCTCTCTCGCTATCCCCCTCTCTCGCTATCCCCCTCTCTCTCTCCCTCCCTCTCGCTATCCTCCTCTCTCTCTCCCTCCCTCTCTCTATCCTCCTCTCTCTCTCCCCCCCTCTCTCTATCCCTTCCTCCCTCTCTCTCTCTCTCTCTCTCTCTCTCGCTATCCCCCCTCTCTCTCTCTCTCCCTCTCTCTCTCTATCGCCCTCCCTCTCTCTCTCTATCGCCCTCCCTCTCTCTCTCTATCGCCCTCCCTCTCTCTCTCTATCCCCCTCCCTCTCTCTCTCTATCTCCCTCCCTCTCTCTATCTATCTCTCTCTCTCTCTCTCTCTCTCTCTCTCTCTCTCTCTCTCTCGCTATCCCTCTCTCTCTCTCGCTATCCCTCTCTCTCTCTCGCTATCCCTCTCTCTCTCTCGCTATCCCTCTCTCTCTCTCCTCTCTCTCTCGCTATCCCTCTCTCTCTCTCGCTATCCCTCTCTCTCTCTCGCTATCCCTCTCTCTCTCTCGCTATCCCTCTCTCTCTCTCGCTATCCCTCTCTCTCTCTCGCTATCCCTCTCTCTCTCTCGCTATCCCTCTCTCTCTCTCGCTATCCCTCTCTCTCTCTCGCTATCCCTCTCTCTCTCTCGCTATCCCTCTCTCTCTCTCGCTATCCCTCTCTCTCTCTCGCTATCCCTCTCTCTCTCTCGCTATCCCTCTCTCTCTCTCGCTATCCCTCTCTCTCTCTCGCTATCCTCTCTCTCTCTCGCTATCCCTCTCTCTCTCTCGCTATCCCTCTCTCTCTCTCGCTATCCCTCTCTCTCTCTCGCTATCCCTCTCTCTCTCTCGCTATCCCTCTCTCTCTCTCGCTATCCCTCTCTCTCTCTCGCTATCCCTCTCTCTCTCTCGCTATCCCTCTCTCTCTCTCGCTATCCCTCTCTCTCTCTCGCTATCCCTCTCTCTCTCGCTATCCCTCTCTCTCTCGCTATCCCTCTCTCTCTCTCGCTATCCCTCTCTCTCTCTCGCTATCCCTCTCTCTCTCTCGCTATCCTCTCTCTCTCTCGCTATCCCTCTCTCTCTCTCGCTATCCCTCTCTCTCTCTCGCTATCCCTCTCTCTCTCTCGCTATCCCCCTCTCTCTCTCGCTATCCCCCTCTCTCTCTCGCTATCCCCCTCTCTCTCTCGCTATCCCTCTCTCTCTCCTCGCTATCCCTCTCTCTCTCTCTCGCTATCCCTCTCTCTCTCTCTCCCCCTCCCTCTCTCTCTCTATCCCCCTCCCTCTCTCTCTCTATCCCCCTCCCTCTCTCTCTCTATCTCCCTCCCTCTCTCTCTATCTATCTCTCTCTCTCTCTCTCTCTCTCTCTCTCGCTATCCCTCTCTCTCTCTCGCTATCCCTCTCTCTCTCTCTCGCTATCCCTCTCTCTCTCTCTCTCCCCCTCCCTCTCTCTCTCTATCCCCCTCCCTCTCTCTCTCTATCCCCCTCCCTCTCTCTCTCTATCTCCCTCCCTCTCTCTCTATCTATCTCTCTCTCTCTCTCTCTCTCTCTCTCTCTCTCGCTATCCCTCTCTCTCTCTCGCTATCCCTCTCCTCTCTCTCGCTATCCCTCTCTCTCTCTCGCTATCCCTCTCTCTCTCTCGCTATCCCTCTCTCTCTCTCGCTATCCCTCTCTCTCTCTCGCTATCCCTCTCTCTCTCTCGCTATCCCTCTCTCTCTCTCGCTATCCCTCTCTCTCTCTCGCTATCCCTCTCTCTCTCTCGCTATCCCTCTCTCTCTCTCGCTATCCCTCTCTCTCTCTCGCTATCCCTCTCTCTCTCTCGCTATCCCTCTCTCTCTCTCGCTATCCCTCTCTCTCTCTCGCTATCCCTCTCTCTCTCTCGCTATCCCCTCTCTCTCTCTCGCTATCCCTCTCTCTCTCTCGCTATCCCTCTCTCTCTCTCGCTATCCCTCTCTCTCCTCTCGCTATCCCTCTCTCTCTCTCGCTATCCCTCTCTCTCTCTCGCTATCCCTCTCTCTCTCTCGCTATCCCTCTCTCTCTCTCGCTATCCCTCTCTCTCTCTCGCTATCCCTCTCTCTCTCTCGCTATCCCTCTCTCTCTCTCGCTATCCCTCTCTCTCTCTCGCTATCCCTCTCTCTCTCTCGCTATCCCTCTCTCTCTCTCGCTATCCCTCTCTCTCTCTCGCTATCCCTCTCTCTCTCTCGCTATCCCTCTCTCTCTCTCGCTATCCCTCTCTCTCTCTCGCTATCCCTCTCTCTCTCTCGCTATCCCTCTCTCTCTCTCGCTATCCTCTCTCTCTCTCGCTATCCCCTCTCTCTCTCTCGCTATCCCTCTCTCTCTCTCGCTATCCCTCTCTCTCTCTCGCTATCCCTCTCTCTCTCTCGCTATCCCTCTCTCTCTCTCGCTATCCCTCTCTCTCTCTCGCTATCCCTCTCTCTCTCTCGCTATCCCTCTCTCTCTCGCTATCCCTCTCTCTCTCTCGCTATCCCTCTCTCTCTCTCGCTATCCCTCTCTCTCTCTCTCGCTATCCCTCTCTCTCTCTCTCGCTATCCCTCTCTCTCTCTCTCGCTATCCCTCTCTCTCTCTCTCGCTATCCCTCTCTCTCTCTCGCTATCCCTCTCTCTCTCTCTCGCTATCCCTCTCTCTCTCTCTCGCTATCCCTCTCTCTCTCTCTCGCTATCCCTCTCTCTCTCTCGCTATCCCTCTCTCTCTCTCGCTATCCCTCTCTCTCTCTCGCTATCCCTCTCTCTCTCTCGCTATCCCTCTCTCTCTCTCGCTATCCCTCTCTCTCTCTCGCTATCCCCTCTCTCTCTCTCGCTATCCCTCTCTCTCTCTCGCTATCCCCCTCTCTCTCTCGCTATCCCTCTCTCTCTCTCGCTATCCCTCTCTCTCTCTCGCTATCCCCTCTCTCTCTCTCGCTATCCCTCTCTCTCTCTCGCTATCCCTCTCTCTCTCTCGCTATCCCTCTCTCTCTCTCGCTATCCCTCTCTCTCTCTCGCTATCCCTCTCTCTCTCTCGCTATCCCTCTCTCTCTCTCGCTATCCCTCTCTCTCTCTCGCTATCCCTCTCTCTCTCTCGCTATCCCTCTCTCTCTCTCGCTATCCCTCTCTCTCTCTCGCTATCCCTCTCTCTCTCTCGCTATCCCTCTCTCTCTCTCGCTATCCCCTCTCTCTCTCGCTATCCCCTCTCTCTCTCGCTATCCCCCTCTCTCTCTCGCTATCCCTCTCTCTCTCTCTCGCTATCCCTCTCTCTCTCTCTACCCCTCTCTACCCTCTCTCCCTCTCTCTCCCCCTCTCTCCCCCTCTCTCCCCTCTCTCTCCCCCTCTCTCCCCCTCTCTCCCCCCTCTCACCCCTCTCCTCCCCTCTCTCCCCCCCTCTCCCCCCCCTCTCCCCCCCTCTCCCCCCTCTCTCCCCCCTCTCCCCCCCTCTCCCCCCCTCTCCCCCCTCTCCTCCCCCTCTCTCCCCCCTCTCTCCACTCCTCTCCCCCCTCTCCCCCCCTCTCTCCCCCCTCTCTCCCCCCTCTCTCCCCCTCTCTCCCCTCTCTCTCTCCCCTCTCTCCCCCTCTCTCCCCCTCTCTCCCCCTCTCTCCCCCTCTCTCCCCCTCTCTCCCTCTCTATCTCTCTCTCCTCTCTCTCTCCTCTCTCTCTCCTCTCTCGATCCCCTCTCCCTCTCTCGATCCCTCCCTCTCTCGATCCCTCCCTCTCTCGATCCCTCCCTCTCTCGATCCTCCTCCTCTCGATCCTCCTCTCTCTCGATCCCTCCCTCTCTCTCGATCCCTCCCTCTCTCTCGATCCCTCCCTCTCTCTCTCGATCCCTCCCTCTCTCTCTCGATCCTCCCTCTCTCTCTCGATCCCTCCCTCTCTCTCTCGATCCCTCCCTCTCTCTCGATCCCTCCCTCTCTCTCTCGATCCCTCCCTCTCTCTCTCGATCCCTCCCTCTCTCTCTCGATCCCTCCCTCTCTCTCTCGATCCCTCCCTCTCTCTCTCGATCCCTCCCTCTCTCTCTCGATCCCTCCCTCTCTCTCTCGATCCCTCCCTCTCTCTCTCGATCCCTCCCTCTCTCTCGATCCCTCCCTCTCTCTCTCGATCCCTCCCTCTCTCTCTCGATCCCTCCTCTCTCTCTCGATCCTCCCTCTCTCTCTCGATCCTCCCTCTCTCTCTCGATCCCTCCCTCTCTCTCTCGATCCCTCCCTCTCTCTCGATCCCTCCCTCTCTCTCTCGATCCCTCCCCTCTCCTCTCTCGATCCCTCCTCTCTCTCTCGATCCCTCCCCTCTCTCTCGATCCCTCCCTCTCGATCTCCTCCTCCGCTCTCTCTCCTCGATCCCTCTCCTCCGTCTCTCTCTCGATCCCTCCCTCTCTCCGATCCCTCTCCTCCTCCCGATCCCTCTCTCTCCGATCCCTCTCCTCTCTCCCGATCCCTCTCCTCTCCCGATCCCCCTCTCCTCTCCGATCCCTCTCTCCTCCCGATCCCTCTCCTCCCGATCCCTCTCCCTCCCGATCCCTCTCCTCTCCCGATCCCTCTCCCTCCCGATCCCTCTCCCTCTCCCGATCCCTCTCCCTCCCGATCCCTCTCCTCCCGATCCTCTCCCTCCCGATCCCTCTCCCTCCCGATCCCTCTCCCTCCCGATCCCTCTCTCTCCCGATCCCTCTCTA